>NC_060148.1:8964744-9161339 GCF_021461385.2 Schistocerca piceifrons
CCTCACGGAGCTACTGGTGTACTCGATGCCTCATGTCATTTGTTCTCTCGTGTGTTTACGTTTTTTCACGCCTCCACAAACTCAACTGTAATAGATGCTGTACGATAACAAAGAAGACTTCGAAATTTATATAAGTTCAGTAATTGGACTAATTCGTCATTGTCGTAAAACACATTTTAGATTCAATATGTCCACAAAACCAGCTGTTAGCAAAACGGTTAATTAGGCAAACACAAATAATGGTAAAAATTACAATGCTTGCAATAATAACGAATTGCGGTTACTGAGGAGAGGTTAGGAACCATAGGTCAAAAATAAACCACTGTGGAGCAATTGCTATAAAATGATAGCCCACATCAAAAAACGGAGTCAACATAAGTCCATATAGAAGTAAGGCGCTAAAGTAGGCACAAATGATGTCACAGTTAGTAGAGAGAGTATGCGAGGGCATACCAGCAACCCATCAGCAGTCACTTAACTCGAAAATTGCCAAGGGAGTTCGGCTGAAAGCTCGTAGCATTTTAACACTCGATGTAGCTTTAAACCTACGAATGTTTTATTTTTTATCGGCGTCAAGTACAGGAAAACTGAAGGTGGTGATATCACACACAGCCGCTCCGCCACTGGCCATAGGACTCACCGAGCATCCAGTAGTTGAAGCGCTTGCCCTTGCAGTTCCTGCTCTCCAGCGGCACTTTGAGGAAGTACTTGCTGAAGTACAGTTTGCACTGTATCGAGCTCTGCCAGCTCTTCTCACTGCGCTTGAAGAAAGGGAAGCGGCTCGCGATGTAGGTGACGATCTCAGCCACCGTTGCCCTCCTGCCAGACAAACAAAACAAAAAAAACAAAGAAAAACAGCTAGTCTCGATCGTCCCGAGGAGACCTCGTGTCGGAACTAGCGGCAGAGGATTAGGAACCACACAGTTATCACAGTCTGCTACTCTTAAAACAAAATCGACAAAGCAAGGAGAACACAAAAATTAGAACAGAACAGGCAAAAATGGCATCCCAGCCAAGGAAACTCTGCTAGCATCTAACATTAGACTTAACCTGAGAAAGAAATTTTGAGAGTCAACTTTTAGAGCACAGAACTGTATGGTAGTGGACCATGGACTGCAGGAAAACTAGCAAAGAAGATAAGATAAAAAATGAGGGAAGTTCTCCATAGAATTGGCCAAAGCAGGAACATACGGAAGGATTGAAAGGAGAAGGGATAGGACAACAGCATCAGGTACAAGAGGGAGCTGTAGTGGGTAAGAACAACAACAATCACAACAACAACAACAACAACAACAACAACAATAATAATTATAATATTGGAACCGATATTCGAGCCACAGCTACTTGGTCATGGAATAAGTCAGTACTTATTTTACAGAAAATGTATAAACAAAAGAATTAAAAATTAGCAAAACATGAAGAAAATTTGTGACAGAATCTAGGAATAAACAACACATTACAGAGAAAAGTTCTACAATTTCCGTGAAGAATTGCTCTACAGGAGATAAAGAGTGTGCCACTTTGCAGTTTGGGATTATCACCCAATATTCTCAGATTTGCGGAAAGCCTACTGAAAATGATATCCACTTATAAGTTTCACCTTGGCTGGTTTGTTGATTGATTGATTGATTTCTTTATTCATCCATGTAACAATTTACATTGTGTGGATTTCGTCAGCAAAATTATATACAATACAATATACCCACAATTTATACACATAAAATTAGTATTTACACATATTTTTGAGGTATCTTACATTAGTTTTATATCCTTACGTAATTTTCTTATAGTACTGTACAATTCTGGATTTTATATTATAATTATTTCCTCATGTATTACAATGCAGGCTACTTTAATTACACTACACGTTTTAATTCAGATAGTCCGTTACTGCGTAATAACTTATATTTAATAAAAAAAATTTTAGTTTTGTTTTGAACTGTCCAACTGTGTCAATATCTTTTATATTCTGCATCAAATAGATAGTTTGCACTTGTCCATCATCCTTGAACATTTATATCATCATCACAGAATCACTGTGTATGTACAGGGACAGTACATCTAGAATCCCAAGATATCCCAACAAGAACCTACACAAGGTTTGCAAACTGACACAACATGTACCTGTGATCATCCTTTTCCGGGCTGAGAACATTCTTGACGAGTGTGCAGAATTTTTCCAAAGTATAAAACAATGCGGGGAAAAAACAGTGAAGCGCAGTAAAGAAGCCTTTCTGTTTCATTGTCCCTGACAGTGGAGGTTATTCTTACAGTGAAGATAGCAGCATTCAATTTCTGCACACAACTGCAATGTGATACTTCCAAGAAAGCCTTGCATCTACCCCCAGTCCAAAAAATGTTTAATGGACAATTTTCAGTATGTGTTTCATCAATATGGGACAGTAAATTTCACATTTACAAGAGCTCATGGCAGAAATTGTACACAATGTGTTTCATTATGGGTAGGCATTAATCTGTTCTCTGAAAGCCACATGCCACTGACCTATCAACTGCATCATTTAAATAACATCCCACATCTTGCACAATAAAACTTTTGATCAATGACAATTATTAGTGAGTCGTCTGAAATGTTTGGTAGCATATCGCTGACATACACCAAGAAAAGAAATGGGTTGAAAACTTAAACCTAAAAACTTGTACCCCCCCCCCCCCCCCCAAACCATCACCTCCACTTTAATGACACCAGTCAAATTCAAACCTCTTCCCTGTTTGTCGGCACTGAAGGACTACTTTTTGCTACCTACACTCAAAACATGAAGTGAACCATTGTTGTGGTTTTTTCTCTAATCACATAATGTTTCAATTTTTGTAACTATCACATGGGCCATAGAATCACCTGCTTTTGTTAAATCAAGGGGAATGTGAAGTATATCACTTCGTGAGCCGAGGGATAAGCCTTCTTGTATCTCTGTCAGAAAACCCTCCCACCCACTCTTTGGGCCAATGACTGACAGAACTCGGTACCTCAGTGTTGGCAGGAACCCTTTTCCACCCGTAAGCAATTTCATAGAGATTAAAAGCTGAAAATGTAAAGGTAACAGAGAGTTGCTTCGCAGTGCTGGCTGTGTGGGGTGTGCACCCTCAAGTGACAAGCACATTCCCTTTGTGAACATTCCTCTTCTTTTGTTCGGCATCACCCACCGTAGCTTTTTGACAGCTTCCCAGTACCACACACCACAATTTTGCCCTGGGCAAAAGTTCAACGAGGATAATCCCTTCTTGGTCCCAAAGGGCAGAGGCAATCCTTTTTTGGGCTTAAACAACAGTTTTCAATTTTCTTGTTGACGGTGGGGAGGGATCGCACCACGGCGCTGACTGTCTTTACATCTTGGGGATGTAGTGTGCCACCCACATTCCGTCACAACTCAGAATACAGTAAAGAAGTTTGTGACGGGACAAAAGTTTCCGAGTGCCATCACAGACTCTTAATCGCTTAATTTAGACGTCAGAGAGTTATTAACATATGAAGAATTGTTGTAAATGTAATACAATTCTGTAACCAAAGTCTTTGGGCATCAAACTGTTGTAGAAAAATGAACAGGCGCCTGCACTTGACAGGTCAAGCAAGTTACGGCAAAGAGTCTATGTGCACCGGCAGCAGAAGCCGACAGCTGTCTGCGTCAGAGAAACTATTCCCATCCACTCGGCCACTATTTGGTGCAGTAAAGGCTGTAGAAGAATACACAGTTAACTGTTAAAAGCAATGGTATCGTGAAATGACTGTCAAAAGTTGGTTCCCCTACTGTTATTGTGTGTTAGAAGTTCAGTCCTACACGAGAGTCCTAGGCGACAGTTGCTCTGTGAAAGCT
The DNA here is from genome assembly GCF_021461385.2 of Schistocerca piceifrons. Lineage (NCBI taxonomy): Eukaryota > Metazoa > Arthropoda > Insecta > Orthoptera > Acrididae > Schistocerca > Schistocerca piceifrons. The sequence goes on from NC_060148.1 coordinate 8,968,575, forward strand.
CTAGTCAGACACTGCGTATAACAGTCACCTACAGAAAGACAACTGATCGTGGATCTAATTGGGATCACGAATATCGTCGATCAGTTTGAATGGAGATACAGATTTAGAGTTTGATCAGATCTCGGATCACTAAGTAAGTGTGGCCTTTTCTTGTGGACGAGTTCTACAGTTTGCCTGCTTTGAGTTTACGCTGTTCTGCAAGAGAAATTTAGGGTATGCTGAGGTCAATTAATTTGAGATGCTTCTGGTTGTAAGCTCTGGAACGGTTTAGCTGTGACATTGTATTTGGAGAATGTGTCGCTGTCACCGGTACGGCACAGATATAGTTTGTTTGTCGCCACAGAGGTGAAAGATGGCAGGCTAGCATGTTGAGGAAAAGTTAAACTCAATTTTGGGAAGCTGTGTTCCATATCTGGAGAAGCTTTGTGTTCATAAGAGTGATAGTCACAGAACTAGACTACTTGTGTGATTCGTGGTTTTCCTGGTGTGCACAATATTTTGAGAGTCATCGTGGTTACATTTTGTGGTCTTTAGAGTACTGCACACTCCAAGGTAACTGAGTGTTTAAGATGATTTTGTGGTTGGTATATGATGCCCTCTCTAAGGAAATTGAGTGTTGAGTGGTTGTCTTTGTTCAGGTTTCAGTATGCACTGCTGAGATAGCGGCACATTGTATGCGATTTATGTACCATTGAGTTGAAGTCTCAATTGGTGCTTAACAAGAGCCGGGAACCACAATCTGCCCGGGTTACATGGAAAGAACACTGCTATTGTTGGCTGTAAATTAGTGACCTTAAACAGTGATGGTAACTTTGTACTCTGGTAAAACCAACTGAAGTAAAATGACAATAATCCAATGCTTCATGGGGTGACAAGTGACATATTAGAGTGTGTTAGCGGGAATGCGAAAGCCAGTATCTGAAGAGGCTGAGCCTTGCTTATAATTTTAAATTTAGTACAAAAGTAGGTTTTTTGTTCACTCGTTCACACTGAAGTTTGAAAGTGGTATGGAAATTAATTAATTGAATTAAAAAAAAAAAAAAAAAAAAAAAGTCAAACTTAAATCTGTGCTACGTGTTTCAATTTGGTGGGAAGAGTAGAATCCCCACAGAAGTATATTTACACAAGTACTCTAACAAGTAAAAGATGTTATTTTAGGTCTCAAAGCATTCAAAAGTAACTATCTCAAAGGTTAGTCAATTTCAGTAGCGTCAAAGATAAAGAAACAAAGAAAGCAGTTTGTCGTACTTACAATTCAACTACGATTAAAGTTCAATAAGTATCAGGAAAGATTTTAATGACAATTTCATTTGAGATACACGTAGGAAATAATAACGTTCACAATTAAAAGAGTTCTTCAAGGTTTTAAAGATATAAAGATAATAAAAGGTATAATAAGAGAGAGAGATCAGATATAATTGAAGTTAACATTATCACAGAAGTAGCTACCATTATGTCACTGGTTTATAGTAAAATTGTAAGTTTGATTGTTGCAATTGGAATTCTCATTGAAAGAGATGAGTTGGCATTTAATAATAGAGAGATTTTATTAAATCAGTACTTACCGTAAGAAAGATTAGTAGTAGCTAAGGTAAATATTTAATATGTGGGTTGAGGTGTATTGCGTTTTTCATATTAATTTGATGTGCTCTGCTGTAGAGCACCTAACTGACCGGCAGCATTGTTTTGATCTGATTTGATGCATTATAAATGGTTTTTGAAAGCCTGCAACTGTGAAAACAATAAGTTTGTTTAAAAATAACTCTGCTGCTACTAATCATGATTTTCTATATTTCACTTTTCACACGACGCATTTTGGGAAATGACGTACACACACAAAAGATGCACTTGAAAATGGAGATCATTTTCTGAAACACGTCGTGCGAAAAGTAAATTAAGAAAACCGTGGCTGGTAGCAGAAGACATATTTATTTTAAAAAAACTATAGCATTGATTTGAGATAAATAACCAACTGTGGCTGTAGTTATCTTGCGTTGTGAAGTTATTAAATGTCTTAAAGAGGTGGAAATAGTAAATGTTGTAACTATCACATCACAGTAAATGTAACATGGCGTGTATATAATTCCCATAGAGGTATTGGATTATTGATTTACTTATCAACGTACTGTACGACAAAATGGCTCTGAGCACCATAGGACTTAACATCTATGGTCATCAGTCCCCTAGAACTTAGAACTACTTAAACTTAACTAACCTAACGACATCACACAACACCCAGTCATCACGAGGCAGAGAAAATCCCTGACCCCGCCAGGAATTGAACCCGGGCGTTGGAAGTGAGAACGCTACCGCGCGACCACGAGCTGCGGACGTACTGTACGACAGAATTGGAGATCGTGTTTAGGTGTCATTTTAAAGTGCCGAAGGCAGAAAATTTCTTCAATTCACATTTGCTACCAGGAATAATAGAAGTGCTGATGAGCAATAGCTTTTCACCACTCCCCACGTGTGGTAATGTTGAAGAGTACCAGCACATTGGATTTAGAGTAGTTGACATTATGTACATGTACTAGTGACGTATGCCCGAGTTCTTCAGAAATACAACAGCAGATGCACTATTTGGGCACAGTCACTAGAATGAATATGTAATTAAAAATTCTGGATCAAAATTTAATGTTCTGTTAGTACTGGGGATGATGTGTGGCAAGTTGTAAAGGCATGGCTGTGTCATTTGGACACGTAAGCATAACATCTCGCCACACCACTGCATATATAGAAAGAAGTGGCACAGTAGAAATTCATCACCTTCCAGTTCGAAGAATCTGAGAAATTCCCATGAAGATGTGATTATGTTGACTTTGTGTTGATCTCTGATCTGTTCTAGTTTCCATATCTCTCACAATTATCAAAAACTAAGTGTGGCAGTAATGATAACATGCAGAATAGGGGTGCAGACTTCTCGGTACATAGTGTTCGTCACGTCCAGAGGTAACTGACAGCCACCACAAACCGTTTCTTTGATCTCGTTCAACACTTCATCACTTATGACTGAGGTAAGCTCAGTTTCTTGTTCATCTTGAACATTCATTACGCCAAATTTTACACATTACTACAGTTCAACACATCATCCCCATGATCTGTTCTGACTTCATTACATCTGCAATGGTTAGTGTGTCTTTCCAAGAAGAAACCAGATTACACTTCCCACATTGCAGCTAGTAGGATTTCAAACACTCTCACTCATTTCAACATGGAATTACAACAACACATTAACTTGAGTGTGTTGTTAATGTGGTAACACATTTCCCTTAAATGAAGTGCTGCCAACTATCTTCAAAAACAGTTCAGGAATCAATGCTCGCAAAGACATTTCCGACTACTTATAATCGAGCTTCAGAAGTGGTATTAATTCAATATGTAAAAATAAAAAGAAAGCAAATTTTAATCTTTCTAGCACGAATTACATAAATCAAGAGGACTTTCCAACCCGCCAGGTAGCCGACAGTGCTAATGCACTGCTTCTTGGACTCGGGTAGGCGCACCAGCCGAGGATCGAATCAGTCCAGCGCATTACCGGCGAGGGCCGGTATGCCGGTCAGACTGGATGTAGTTTTTAGGTGGTTTTCCACATCCCATTAGGTGAATACTGGGCTGGTCCCCACGTTCCGCCTCGGTTACACGACACGCAGACATTTGAAAAGGTTCGCACTATTCCATAGCACTAGACACAGACATGAGAGGGGGGGGGGTGGGGAGGGGGGGGGGGGTTGGTTACACTCATTCTGTCCCAGGGGGTTCGGTGGGGCACAGGAAGGACATCCGCTTGCCATCTGCAACTAACACTGCCAAATCTATAGTAACACAGCTGACCCCGTGTGCGCAGGACAAAGGTCCCAAGAAAGAAAGAATGAAAGAAGAACGAGTACTTTCCATAGGTGCTATTGCAGAGCAGCAAAAGATTAATAAATTGCTACGTGGAAACAACTGACAAGAAGTGGAACAGGATGATAAGATGTGTTAAGAGATGTGGGAGTAAGCTGCATGGTACAGGGGGGAGTTGTAGAGTGTAGGAATGGTAAGGGAAGGCAGAGACTGGAATACACCCAACAAGTAATCGAGGACATGGGGTGGAAGTGCTGTTCTGAAATGAAGAGGTCATTACAGGAGAGGACATTGTGGCACCTCATTAAACAGGTCAGAAGACTGCTGACTAATAAGAAACCTTGATGCTGCTGAATATGTTAGACAGAGCAGTTATGCTGACATAACAAGTGAAACAAATGATGAAATACCTCAAGCCAAACTTATGTTTGATAACCAAGACAACAACAATTTATATCTGCCATGTGTACAATATTGCACGGGTAGTGCCTAACTACGGTGGTGTGTGTTGAAGGTGGTGTAGTGTATTTTCTAAACTTTGCAGCACTGGTACCAACCTCTGTGGCGACTTCACAATGGCCATAGCAGTCAGTTCCTCGTAGCTGAACGGTGGCTTTCTGTCGGAAGTAGTGACCGAGCTGCTATCACCAGACAGCTGCAACTCCTCTGTTCCATTTCCAGAACTGCCCACGGTGGCTCCTCCCGTGCCATTACTGGTGCTGTCGATGCAGCTGATGCCGCTGTCATCGGAGGGGGAGGTCAGAGTAGCAGCATCACCTGACAGTGTCATCGTGTCCGACACCACAATGTCGTCCTCGCAGTGGCCGCCACCCGGTGAGGTTGCGGCAGCCGTGCTGTTTCAACACGACAAAGACAATGTTCAGTCATTAAACATTCGAGCAGCTGTATTTTTTTTTATTTATTTATTTATTTATTTATTTATTTATTTATTTATTTATTTATTTATTTTTTTTTTTTACAGAAAGACATTGAAACAGAAGTATGAGAGGTACCTGAAACTGAAGTCGAAACAAACAAGATAATACAAGATGGCAAAATCAACGGGAAACTTCAATCCGGGAAGGAACATTTGGGATACTCCCTAAGATCAGGGAGACACTAAAACTGACATTTTTTTCATCCACTGAGCAGTGTGATACAGTACATGATCGCTTACAGACCAAACGCAATGTGACTTCTGAAATTTTCCCGGCGTATTTCTTCTAATAATTTCCGGGTATGCAGCCGGATCCCGTAGACATTCTGCCACGATATTTCGGCCCAGAGACGTCCGGCCATCATCAGGTGAGTACACAACTACAATGTTCAGTCATTAAACATTAGTTGTGTACTCACCTGATGATGGCCGGGCGTCTCTGGGCCGAAATATCGTGGCAGAATGTCGACGGGATCCGGCTGCATACACGGAAATTATTAGAAGAACAAACGCAATGTATCAGTACAAGATCAGAAGACAGACAAGATGAATCACAGTTGCACCAGTACGAGTCTGGGTGCTCCAGAACACACGGCGTGGGACTGTGAGCCCCCTACAGAGATGCGGCAGGTAACTGTTTGTCACATCACATCTGAGTCAGAAGGTGGCAATTTGCAAACTGAAAGGTACAACTTTGAACATGGCTGATGACTGCAGCAACCGTATACAAAAATTTGAAAAATATGTAAAAATCTGCCAACCGGTTGCAGAGATTTTCCATATACCCTGACCAGGTTTCGTCACCTCTAAGGGTGACTTCATCAGAAAGTAAGGTAATTACCTGAAGAATATATCGTCAAAGATGTACAGTGATTTAAGAGCTGAGTTGCTCAAGTCATACATTAAATTATAAGACATAAGGTTTGACTTTTTGAAGAACATAAGTAACACCGGTGTTACTAATGTTTTAATATTTGACTGTTTGAAGAACATTATGTCTTGTATTTTAATGTATGACTTGAGCAACTCAGCTCTTAAATCACTGTACATCTTTGACGATATGTTCTTCATGTAATTACCTTACTTTCTGATGAAGTCACCCTTAGAGGTGACGAAACCTGGTCAAGGTATATAGAAAATCGATGCAACTGGTTGGCAGATTTTTACGTATTTTTCATACTGAAAGTGTTCATTTGACACAGATCAGAGTCACTGTTCTTATTCAGTCACGACCAGATGGTATCTTGCAAGATTAGTGCACTAGTCTGTCTACTTACAGGAGTTAACATTTCTCCACTATTTTTCCATTGTTTGATACTTACAGGAGATACAATTTTATGTCATTTATACGGTGCCCGAGGTGCTATATTGTGCTCGAATTAGACTGTCTGAGGAAGCAGCAAAGATTAAAAAAAAATAAATTATAGTGTAATTTACACGCATTGCATACTGTTCAAAATTATATGAGAACGTCACTTCTAGATCTCATATATACCACAATAAAGATCCAGCATGAAGTTGGCGAGGTCAGAATTAGAAGACAGAAGCAAAGCTGTGCTCCATAAATTCTACACGATTAAAAACAATCTACTGCTTCGTGTAAGGTTCCTGGGGACACAAAAGAGATACTGTGTATAGAGGATAAGCAGGTGAGTAAAATAATCTGGTATGAGCATCCAAGTCACGTTCATTTCAAGACACAAAGGTGTTTTGCATAACTGATGGAGACAGTGCATTTTAATAACATAACAGAAAGGTACTCGACACCTGCAGTGTATGCCAGAAAGGGGAACGATCTACCATTCCTACGTAAGGCAACCGCATCCCTAACTATTCCTTTCTGACTTGGTGGCAATGGATCTGTTTGGGCCAGTTCCACACATCACACGTGGTCCCTGTCGGTCCACTATGGCCAGGGGACATTGGCCGGTACGTGCTTCTCAATTCAATAAACTTTACGAACATCTGTATACTTTAGGTGTCACGTTGACGTACGAATCAGTTGCACGACGATTGGGATTCACAGTATCCAGTTTTATGGCACTATACGATAACTCACTGACTTGAAAAAAGCATACGGGGCCCGAAGACGGCAAAATGAACTGCCGAAACTGGTCGTGTTCACAATAAAATAAAATAACCTTAAGTATACAGCTGCTGGTAAAATTTATTGAATTGAAAATCACATGTTGTGTCCATTACGTCTTTGTAGCTGTTAAGCTTCCCTCCAAATTCATTTCTTCCACAATGTTGTATGACAGCAAAAGTGTGTCACAGCATTCTGTGATCATTTTCTAAGGAAAATAGGACAAATTGCGAGGTGACATCTGATAACGTATCAGAATTCTGGTCTCACTGGGGGCAAACTCTCTTCCAGCATCAGCGAATAACACCAGTACTTATTTTTAGACGTCCCACACCAGTGAGTCAATCGGAACAAATAGCGAAGGAGCTAGGGAAACTGTGTATGTCATATTACCACAAACGACACTGTAGCTGGAACCGGGGGCGATTCTAAAGTCGGTCAAGAGGGGAGTGGGGATTGGGGGAACGGAATATGTCTTAACAAAATGAGAGTTGGGGTTCTCTACCAACAAACTGGTAAAATTTGGTGTTGCTTAAAGTAGTTTTTGGTAACTGTTTTGGAGTTCAGGGTAAAAAATGTGTATTAATAAATAATAAGACGCCTATTTTAAGTTTAATGATATTTACCGGTTTAGGTAGTAAGCTATTTGCCGCTCTTATTCTTTTGTTAAAATGTGTTTGCAATAGATTGCAACCTATATTGCTACATCCTTGCCACCGGCCCTGGTTGGGACATGTTCTGAAGGGCACGATGGATGATATGCCGCATGACTCAACAGGGGTTCCTCTCATTGTATTTTTAAAAAATAAACTTCTAAGACTGTCCATCAAATTAGTACTTAATATCCTTATTGTAAGAATGGTTATAGTCATTTATTTATGTTTTGTCATCAAGTGGCAGATGATGATGACGACGACGACGACGATCGGTTAGTGGGGCGCTCAACTGCGCGGTCATCAGCACCCGTACCAAGTCCCAATCTTTACACAGTCGAGTCTAGCTAATATCACGAATGATGGAAATGGTGATGAAATGATGAGGACAACACAAATACCCCATCCCAGGCAGAGAAATCAAGTGGCAGAGCTGTAATTTTAATTAATTTGGTGCCGGCCGCTTTGGCCTAGCGGTTCTAGGCACTCCAGTCCGGAACTGCGAGACCGCTACGGTCGCATGTTCGAATCCTGCCTGGGGCATGGATGTGTGTGATGTCCTCAGGTTAGTTAGATTTATGTGGTTCTAAGTTCTAGGGGACTGATGACCTCAGATGTTAAGTCGCACAGAGCTCAGAGCCATGTGAACCATTTGAATTAATGTGGTGATTGCGTGATGTTGTCTACAATTATTGAGATTTATGCTCTGAAGAGTGTGACGATGATTGGACAGCAAGGTGAGATTTCCAGAGGACTTACTATGGCTGTTGGGTGGTTACATAATGTAGCCACACAGGAAGCATTCGAGATTTACTCAGGATACAGGAAATGGTCTCATGTACAATATTTTTAAGTGCCAGCTGAGTGAATAGGATTTTTCTGATGACAGTTGAGAATAAGTACTGTGTTAGTGATGTATTTCATGAAAACTGAGTTGCTGAGAATTTAATCTACCCTAATCATCTGTATATATTAAAAGAAGCATCCGAGGCAAACAAATGTTTCATAGTCTTATTTTTTCAGAGCTGTATTTGTCACTATTTTATCAGAACAAGGTAGTCACGAGTATCAAACTTCATTCTTACTCCAGAATGAAATTTTCACTAAGCAGCAGAGAGTGCACTGATGTGAAACTTCCTAGCAGACTTAAACCGTGTGACAGACCGACACTCAAACTCGCAATCTTTGCCGTTCGTGATCTACCGACTGAGCTCTCCAAGCACGACTCACGACCCGTCCTCACAGATTTCGTGAAAACTACAAGACGGAAAAAAGGATTTTGCAGAGACGTGGCTTAGTTACAGTTTTAATCTGCTAAGAAGCTTCAATCTTAATTATACATAAACACTAAGGAGGGTCTTTGAATTAATGTACACCAAGTCGTACCACAGATCAAATTGTTTTTACAATTCTGGATTGAGAAACATGGGAAAGAGTTTGCAAAAAAAGGCACAAGAACTGTCTGGGTTAACATTTTTGTGATAACAAATGTATGATTCCTAACAAGTTTCAGTAGAATGGAAGACTGTAGAACATGTTTTTTAAGTAGTTACTAAAGTAATACTTGTGGCACAAACATACTCTCTTGCACACCTGATCGATGGACACAGATAGTGCATATTATATATGAATCATTTGTGCTGTTTATGACTTGTTATTACACTCGAGAAAGACCAGTAGTGAATTTATTATGCGAACCTCGGTAGCAGCAGGCTCCAGCATTTTTATATATGTATGTAATGTGCTAAACAGCATTATCTTTCCAACTAATGATGAAGTTGTTGAACTGTAAGGACATGCGCTAGTTTGTTATAACTGTGTGAAATCTTTTACAGGATGAGGAAAACCGAGCACGAAATAGTTATATCAGGTATGTTGTGCCCAGCGACTACATTCACTTCAAATTGTAAAGGGTACAGCAAATGATATTTATGGCATGTCTAGATTTCTGTGACTGTAAATTTAAGTGATAACATTAAAACAACTTTGATATGTAAATAGCCCACACTGGACTATTCGTGTCAGAAGAATTTTAATGAATCTAAGATTAATAAAAATGTGAGGTGACAACTGGGGTCACATCAGAAGGAACCGAGCTGCTGTCGTACCTGGTGTGCTGCGGGTGGGCGGAGAGCAGCGGGGTGCCACCAACCACTGTGCCGCCTTTACCTTCAGTCTCTACTGCTGTCGGGCCTCTGCAAAATGGCCACTTCTCGTGACAGTAATGGAATTTGTCATTCTCCAAAATGTCCTCATACTGTGGGTCTGCAACAGGCAAACACATTAACTGTTAGATGGGCAGGTAGTCCAACCTCACACAATCACATTCACCTTCACTGAACATAAATTCTTGGAGGCTGATGAAATCTTCTCGGGTTATCAGCCAAATCATGGCATTGTGTAATTGCAACATTTCCACAAGTTATCTGCCTGTCGTCTTACAGCAAAGTATCGGGGTTACGTCCAGTTCATTCTTTTATAACCTCTGAACCACAGACTCCGCTGTCGAGGGCCCGGCAGGTGGTCCAATTGCGTGCCTCTGGAAGTGATTTCACTGCCGACGATGGTGAGACTGCCGGTGGGCAGAAGGGATCTGGGTGGCAGTCGGGAGCTGCCCACCTATTCTGTTCTGCCTACTGACTTCACCACTTTCTCATCAGTGCAGTCCAGAAGTATTTTTGCTAAAGCCACATCCGACGCAGACCTCAGGTGAAGACCGGCATTGCAGTTGACAAGACTGTACTGTACTGCCTCTTAGACAGTCACACTTCTGAACCCGTAGTAGGTATGACCCAGCACCTCTGTCTGTTCTAAAACAAACATGTGGCTTCCATTGACGCTGTGCTCTGCCACTACAAACTTGAACAGACAAAGTTGCTGTGCTGCATCAACATTGTTTTGGGATTTGATCATCAAAGAGGCAGTAGAAACACGAGCACATGACGGTCTCGTCAACTGAGACGAGTGTTACCAACTGAACTCCACATGGAGTATAGCATCAGCCAAAATAAGTCACAGACATTCTGATGTGAAAGCAGCAGAAGGAATAGGCAGGCACCACAAGTATTTGACCCCACATATCTCCTCCTCCATTAGACACCCCCTCCCCTCCCCCTTCCACACACACCCCCTCCAGCCCAACTTCTCTTCTGGATTCTGGAGGCAAGTTACTAGCCCACCCAATGGATCTACGGTCTAGGAGCTATAAAGGAACAAACTGGACAGAAACCCAACACCCTGTCTGAAGATGATGATCAGAAAACTCATCAAAAGTTTGTGACAGTGCAATACCAGGACTCGGTTGCTGATCGAGACGATTTCATCATCGAAATTCGATGAGAAAGCCAGCCTTCGTATCTGAACTGTTAGGCCACACTATGTTCCTCTTAGTTTCTTCTGAAGTCTGGTCTACACTGGGCTGAATGGAAGTGAACAAACGTAAATCATCAGATTCTAGCTAAATGTTTAGTTCGGTCTTAAGCACATATAAAGAAACTTTCCAGCTCTCTCTCAATGACGCCATATTTTAATCGTCTTTGTGTAGTATATGAGAATAATAGTAAATAACTGCATGGTCACAGTGGTATGAAGTTGACCACTCATAAAACCAGATCCCAATTATAACTAATTAGTCTATGTGAAAAACTACTTGTATAATTTTAACGATGTGATATACACAGAAATTTTATGGATATGGAAATGATTTGTGTTAACCCTTTTTAGTCACGAAATGAATTGTTAGTTGAGGTTATCCATTTACAATGCAAGTTTGATCTAAATGTAACATGTATGTGTATCCTTCACCATGCATTTCAATATGTCATGTTTGGAAGGACTATAACAATGTGGTAATTTATCACATTTTTAAGTTGATACAAATCAGGTGGTATGCAGGCTTGCATAAACAGTAATTAAATTCTGTACGGAGGTTTAAGTGCAAAACTCTTGGGTAGGACCTATAACAAAGATATATCCATTCCCTGAATTCTGTTGCATTGTCATATGAATGAGAAAAGTCTGATGTGATTTCCTGGCAAATGGATCTACCGGGGTTGGGGGGATGGGGGAGGGAGGGATGTCCCCAGCCGTGCGGCTGACTTTTTGAAACTGTCTATACTGCAATGCAGGTTAACATCCCAGCTATCACACCCTGCAACCATTCACCCTGGTAGGTCCTCATTTGTGAGTTCATGATGAAAAACATTTTGGCATTTTGTGTGACTCTCAATAGTATTAAAATAGTACCACTGTATTGACTGGTTGTGTTAGTGTATTGGATAGGGTAAGGCCTTGACATGCGGAAGGTTGAGGGTTAGAATCTCACAGGTACTTTAATTTTTTTTTATTTTCAAATTTTTATTGAAATACTTTGGTCGCTAGTTTTATTAAACTAACATGTTTAAATGTAATTTTTTATTTCTGCTCCTTTGTCACATCATTTTAATCATCATATCAGCTTCATTATTTCCTCTCATTTTTCTTCCTCTCATTCTTATTCCACTTGAAACCTTTCCTGACATGATTTTAATAAATTTTATGTATTAATTTCTTTTGTGTTATCTTCCTATTTTTCCATCCATGTTATTGCAGTCATTATCTCTATTACTCATTTTCCTCGAATATCATTTTAATTATAATCCCTTCCTTTGTTTAAGTCTTTGTCTCTATTATTTTGTCCATAGTGCAATAGCAATATAGGTTATGTTATAAATGTTTGCACGATAATTACCATAAAAAAATGTACATTTTAAAATGAAAAATACATTTACGACGTTACTGTACAGTCAATGTAAATAGATTATTTCTTCTTTTCTTGTTCAATCGGCAGATAGACAATTTCAAATATTTAAATATTATAATAGACAAATACAATTAAATTCACATTCACAAAAATTCCATGCAGGGAAAAATATGATGTAAAGAAAAAAATGAGGACAAATGGAAAATTTCTTATACTGATTACAATGTGACAAATGAATAGAAATACATGTTATGTTTAAACTGAATAATTGAATAAAAATAATGTTCAAAGTCATTTTGATAAAGGTTTAAAAATTTAAAAAATTTAAAGCACTTGAGATTCAAACCCATGAGCTTAAGAATGTGACGGCCACGCCCAAGAAATTACACCGCACAACCAGTCTACATAATTCTTCTCCTTCAACGCCACTGAGAGTCCCTTAAAAATTCCAAATTTTTTCCTCTGTTGATTACTTGCCAATGAGGCCCCAGCAGGCTGAATGGCTGCAGGGTGAAATATGTGGGACCTTAAACTACACCTCCATATAGGTGGTTCCATGAAGTCAGTCCCACCGCTGGAGACCTCTCCTTGTTAGAGAGGTATTGAATCTGTTGTCTGCTGTTTTCCCTAATGTTGACTGATGAGATAGTGTGTTGTGTAAGTACATTTCCACTATTTATGGGAGAATCCTGGACATACTAGAAGGTTTCAGATAGATCATATAATGCTAAGACAGAGATTTAGGAACCAAGTATTAAATTGTAAGACATTTCCAGGGGCAGATGTGGACTCTGACCACAATCTATTGGTAATTAACTGTAGATTAAAACTGAAAAAAACTGCAAAAAGGTGGGAATTTAAGGACATGGGACCTGGACAAACTGATTAAACCAGAGGCTGTACAGAGTTTCAGGGAGAGCATAAGGGAACAACTGTCACAAATGGGGGGAAAGAAATACAGTAGAAGAAGAATGGGTAGCTCTGAGGGATGAAGTAATGAAGGCAGCAGAGGATCAAGTAGGTAAAAAGATGAGGGCTAATAGAAATTCTTGGGTAACAGAAGAAATATTGAATTTAATTGATGAAAGGAGAAAATATAAAAATGCAGTAAATGAATACAAACGTCTCAAAAATGAGATCAACAGGAAGTGCAAAATGGCTAAGCAGGGATGGCTAGAGGACAAATGTAAGGATGTAGAGGCTTATCTCACGAGGGGAAAGATAGATACTGCCTACAGGAAAATTAAAGAGACCTTTGGAGAAAAGAGAACCACTTGCATGAATATCAAGAGCTCAGATGGAAACCCAGTTCTAAGCAAAGAAGGGAAAGCAGAAAGGTGGAAGGAGTATATAGAGGGTCTATATAAGGGCGACGTACTTGAGGACAATATTCTAGAAATGGAAGAGAATGTAGATGAAGACGAAATGGGAGATACAATACTGTGTGAAGAGTTTGACAGAGCATTGAAAGACCTGAGTCGAAACAAGGCCCCGCGAGTAGACAACATTCCATTAAAACTACTAACGGCCTTTGGTAGAGCCAGTCCTGACAAAACTCTACCATCTGGTGAGCAATATGTATGAGACAGGCGAAATACCCTCAGACTTCAAGAAGAATATAATAATTCCAATCCCAAAGAAAGCAGGAGTTGACAGATGTGAAAATTACCGAACTATCAGTTTAATAAGCCACAGGTGCAAAATACTAATGCGAATTCTTTACAGACGAATGAAAAAACTGGTAGAAGCCGACCTCGGGGAAGATCAGTTTGGATACCGTAGAAATATTGGAACACGTGAGGCAATACTGGCCCTACGAATTGTCTTAGAAGAAAGATTAAGGAAAGGCAAACCTATGTTTCTAGCATTTGTAGACTTAGAGAAAGCTTTTGACAATGTTGACTGGAATACTGTCTTCCAAATTCTAAAGATGGCAGGGGTAAAATACAGGGAGCGAAAGGCTATTTACAATTTGTACAGAAAGCAGATGGCAGTTATAAGAACGGAGAGGCATGAAAAGGAAGCAGTGGTTGGGAAAGGAGTGAGACAGGGTTGTAGCCTCTCCCCGATGTTATTCAATCTGTATATTGAGTAAGCAGTAAAGGAAACAAAAGGGAAGTTCGGAGTAGGTATTAAAATCCATGGAGAAGAAAAAAAAAAATTTGAGGTTCGCCAATGACATTGTAATTCTGCATAGACAGCAAAGGAATTGGAAGAGCAGTTGAACAGGATGGACAGTGTTTTAAAAGGAGGGTATAAGATGAACATCAACAAAAGCAAAATGAGGATAATGGAATGTTGTCGAATTAAATAGGGTGATGATGAGGGAATTAGAATTTCTGAAGAAGAGAAATTTGTTAACATCGAGTACTGATTTAAGTGTCAGGAAGTATTTTCTGAAAGTATTTGTATGGAGTGTAGCCATGTATGGAAGTGAAACGTGGACAATAAATAGTTTAGACAAGAAGAGAATAGAAGCTTTTGAAAAGTGGTGCTACAGAAGAATGCTGAAGATTAGATTGGTAGATCATATAACTAATGAAGAGATATTGAATAGAATTGGAGAGAAGAGGAGTTTGTGGCACAACTTGACCAGAAGAAGGGATCGGTTGGTAGGACATGTTCTGAGGCATCAAGGGATCACCAATTTAGTACTGGAGGGCAGCGTGGAGGGTAAAAATCGTAGAGGGAGACCAAGAGATGAATACACCAAGCAGATTCAGAAGGATGTGGGCTGCAGTAGGTACTGGGAGATGAAGAAGCTTGCACAGGTTAGGGTAGCATGGAGAGCTGCATCAAACCAGTCTCAGGACTGAAGACAACAACAACATGTACAGCAAACCTGCTCAAGAAAGACCTTCAAAGCTGATTGACATTTGCACAGCATAAATATTACCCTAGTTTATAGGCTGACCATTTGCTAGTTTATGCTGCCTCTCCCACAGCAAGCGAAGACTACTTTGGACGGCTGCCTTTGGATGCAACCAGGTTATATTGTTTTGCCCTCCCTTGTCTATCAGGCCAGGTGGCGCAGTGGCTAGCATGCTGGACTCGCATTCAGGAGGGCAACAGTTCAATCCCGCATCCAGCCATCCTGATTTAGGTTTTCCGTGATTTACCTAAATTGCTCCAGGCAAATGCCGGGATGGTTCCTTTGAAAGGGCATGGCCGACTTTCTTCCCCATCCTTCCCTAATCCGATGAGACCAATGACCTCGCTGTTTGGTCTTTTCACCCAAAACAATCCAATCCAAAAATCCCTTGTCTAATTCTTACTCTCCCCGCTGTGCCACCTATGTTACACTTCGTTTCTGAAGTAGATTAGTTTTGGCTTAACTTTCCCAGCAGTACCAGTTCACTATTCTGTCTTTCCCAGTCATAATTTTGAAGTATTGCTGCTCCCTTGCTGCAGTACCCTACTGGTATCCTCCCTTGTAGTCTTGCCGTGAATGCCTACAAACTGTAATACTGTATTATGTAAATAATGTGTAACTACAAAAAATACATTGTGCGATTCAACTACTGTAAGAACACGAATAGACGGATGTTAGCTGCGGAAATTTGCAGAACTACTACCTTCAATTAATATATGGACGATGCAGCAAGATTTTATCTCTCTGTTTTCTTTTTCAAATGTACTAAATCTAGTTCTAATCCAAGTTGGGCGTTAATATTTTGCAGTATGTTGATTCGTTATGTCAGTCACCCAAATACATTGATTTTCGTAGAATAAAGTATCCTGTTGGGTTGCTGATGTATGTTATACCTTTGGCAATGGTTCCACTGCATACCAACGAGATTAACATTTGCAAGACAGCACAAACAACTACACATTCCTATGGCTCCTGTAAGACATTAACACTGGTCTGTTGTTGTTTTTTTTTTTTTTTTTTTTTTTTTTTTTTTTTTTTTTTTTTTTTTTTTTTTTTTAATATAAATTATAAATGTGTTACTGGCACATATGTAATTGATTTATCTTCAACAGTAATACACACAAAAGAGGGCCATGGTTCAAGATTTATTTTCCATATTTACTTTAGATCTTTGAAAGATTACAGATTTTAAAATAATGATGACAGAAAGTATAATTATTTTCCTAACAAGGCAAGTTATTGAGCAATTGCTTCCTCTTGAGCTTTCAAAATTTCTTCCTCACTCAACAGGACGAGATGTATTTGAAGCAGAACTACAGAAAACTGCAAAACCAAATGAGTACAAGCAAGAAATTAGACAAGGCAACCATATTGGCTCAGCCATTTGTGACGACAGCTGTTACATTCGCTAACTTTTTTTTTTTTTTAATAATTTTAGAAATTAAAAACAGAACACAGCACCAGGCAAGGGGCAGGTCGTGAGATGTCCGTACAGTGTTCTCATATGAAGTGTGAGATGTCCGTACAGTGTTCTCATATGAAGTAAGTCCAGTTTTAAATCTAGGTAGCTCACATTTTAAGAAAATCATGGCCACACCTATACTCGGGCGCTTTTAAAAAAAGACAGAGCTGTGGGCCATGCTATGCTCGGGTTTGGTCTCCTAAATGTTAAAAAATTCGATGCTGATTCAATTCATCCAGTATCTACTCTTTTATTTCACCTGGATTAGTGTTGCAACAGTAAAATTAATAGTAGAAACTTCTCAAACTAAGAGAATCCATCACAATTTATTCCATTTTTGTGAAGCTCTCTGGCACAATATTACCTTTGTCTATACTTAGATCTGACAATTCAAAAAATGACGACGTTAATTATTACAGGTGGTACTGCATTTCTGAACAAAAATTGGAAATTTGGTATTTCTTGTTATTTAACTAGCTGAAGAATTTGAAATACAGCTATGTGTGAGTCTCTTCCCACTCAAAAAAACAGAATTTTGTAACAGAACCCTTCACAGTTTTTAAGCCTTCTATTACACCACTCCACCTGTCCACGGAATCACAAATCTCCGTGGGCACAACTTGAGGATGTACATGGTGGCAACCAGTGAAGGAATTTTCAGTGATTCAGTTCACTAATTTTTGTTTTAATGGTCCCAGCTATATTTTTCAATCATTTTTTTTCAGCTTCTCTCTGCACACCTTTACCTGGCCTACATGATCACAGTTGCCTTCCTTTCAGAACTGAGACAGTTCTGTCCAGTTAAAGCCACTGACAAGAGATACCTTCAGCCCTCTGCTGAATTTACTGGTAAATTCAGTCTGAGTAGATGTGTCTCTTAGTTTCCAGATAACCAGAGCAGACAGATTTGTGCTGTCTGCTTCTGTCACTGCTCGCCAAGACTGGCCACCGACCACACGGATGTGAACGGCCACTTCTGATGCTTCCTATTTCTGTAGTCGGAACATAATTCTAGATTGGCACTTGTCCTGCAAAATCTGGTCCAATCGTTGAGTCCTCATGTTCCCTGTCACTGAGGACAAAGGTTCTAAGTTTTATTAATTTTTCTCGTTCATTTCAGACAGACATCCCTTCCGGTGCCCTTCTTTCCCATTGTTGACACAGGACACATTAATGTTCTAGTGGTGGACCTGTACAATAAGTATGAATCTCACTAAGACTACTTGATGAATCTGCTGTATAGTCTGTTAGAAGCTTAACACCATGATACCAGGTAAAGCATTTTTATTGACCATCAAAAATTTATAAGATAACAACGACACATCGGGCATATAATTGTGTATACTACAAGCACACGCAATGAGACTGATCAGATCTTTCAAACGTTTTTTTATTAACGGATACATAATCACACTTGTTCACTGCCAAGGAAATTTATTGGGCATTCTTTTTTAATAAATAGAAATACAAAACTCATTCACCTCATTTCCCCCAGATCCAAGCATCTAGTGAATTTATTGTCTTTTCACATCCTCAGTTGGATTCTTAAATATTTTGGCTATGTTTTTTACACATCATATTTCTGTTTCTTTGACATTTGTGCTGTGGATCTCTCGGATCCCAGAAAAACCTACAATATCCATATTCTATTAGCGACATTACATTCTCTTCAGACCACCCCATCACACCCTCAGCTCACGTCGACAACAGAAGTGAACAAGACAGCAGACTAAAGCCTTCTGTACACCTATTGTCAAAGTGGAATGGATGTGAAATTCCGTTAAAAACAAAGAATCAGCACACAAGGAACCAACACTACTGAACGTGAACCGAAAGCAACTGAATGTAGTGCCTACCATTTACCCTTGAGAAAATCCTGTTTGCTGCTGTTAGTCCGCTTGTGTTCAAAATGGCTCTGAGCACTATGGGACTTAACATCTATGGTCATCAGCCCCCTAGAACTTAGAACTACTTAAACCTAACTAACCTAAGGACAGCACACAACACCCAGCCATCACGAGGCAGAGAAAATCCCTGACCCTGCCGGGAATCGAACCCGGGAACCCGGGCGTGGGAAGCGAGAACGCTACCGCACGACCACGAGATGCGGGCCGCCGCTTGTGTTCACCACGGTATTAACCAGGGTTGACACAAGTAACATTCTGACCCCTCTACTGGGACCTTCTTAAAGATTTTCTGGTGTACCCAGTTAGCTGAACATCATCAGTGGCCAGTATCAGGTTCAGTTGTACAAGTGAGTTTTCCCGAGCTTATTCTGGAGAAATGGGATTGTTGGAAGAAATTTTTCCAGCTACTATTGTTAGACTGTCGTCACTGAGTAGAATGCGCTAACAGAAATAGAAAGAGCGGGAGAATGATCAGCAAAATATTTTTTTTGTGGCACAGAGATGGCTTCCTTGTAGTTACTCGTATTCACTGTGCATCGTGGATGAGTGTTTACTTCTCAGAGGGTGGTGTAGCCATGAAGCTGGAAGTCAATACCTGCCATCTCTATTTAAATTACTTTTGATATTAGAGATCACAGACAGTTCTTGGACTTCTCTTCTCTAAATTGTGCATTTCTCGGCTAGGACCCTTACGTTGTCGGTCTCTGTATCATGGCCGCAGTTCTCCTGATTTTCTGTTACCACATACTTCACATTTTGTTTCAACTACATAAGGTCTATGTCCTCATTAAATGTGCTCTTACCATTCTCTCAGTTCTACACTTTGCCACGACTACACATCACTTGGTAAACTCTGAACAGTTGGAGGTAACCAGGTCCTTCCATTTCCTGTCAAAAGAAAACTTTTCTTTGCAGTACTGAAAAATATGTCTTTATACTATCAATCATTGACTCCATTTCAAAAGTCAATGTGACATTGGTCTATGACAGTGTCCAGCTAACCATGGAAACAAGAAGACCCTAAAGGAGAACTCAGCAGACGGACTGAAATAAGTAGTGTTTCAGAAGAAACTGAAGACGAACATCATGTTCCTTTACAACCTACAAGATTTTACCTTCAGCAACAATGGTCATTAAAGCCTGAGGGCTTACCTACTCACTGACACATTTCAACAAAAGAAAGTACACAAACCAGTCCAAAAAATTAGTCACCCCTTGGAGATATTGCGCAACTGCTGTATACCACCACATCTAGCCTTGATACTGGCCTCATTTCAGCAAGGAAGTGTGTTCACGAACTTCTTCAGATATGCCATATCTAGCTGAAGCCACTCATCAAATTTCGGGGAATACTGACTGCAACATTTCACCCAATCTCCCTGACAACACCCAAAATTAAGACCAGGTGATTCAGTGGGCCCGTCATGTGTGATACGGTGCATCAGTTTTCATCAAAGCATGAATGTAAACAGATGGCCATGTGAACACATGGCTGTTGCCATCTCTGAAGGCAGGAGTGTCCACAGTTTATCCACTGTGAACATGTTGAACACTCGGTCACTCAGGAGCTATCCAGATCGACTCAAGATCTGCTCTGGCAGATTTATTTTCATCAGTACTTTTCTCCCACTGTCTGAAGCCCTAATGCTCTGAAACTGAAAACAGAAATCTAAGCACAGCACATAAACGATTCGATATGTTGTTTATATCCACAGTAATCTAAATAAGTTGCCTGGCATATTATGAAAACCATCCCTTAACATCACAGAGCCACACAACCCACCCACCCACCCACCCGCCTACCCACCACCACACTGTGGTTTGAATGCCGCATTGTTTCATTGATGTGCTTGACACTCCGCATTATTTGAAAAGAGGCAAAATCAGAACTTGCTGGACCACACTACACACCTCTAGGATTGGATTGTTTGGGGGAGGAGAGCAAACAGCGAGGTCATCGGTCTCATCGGATTAGGGAAGGAAGTCGGCTGCGCCCTTTCAAAGGAACCATCCCGGCATTTGCCTGGAGCGATTTAGGGAAATCACGGAAAACCTAAATCAGGATGGCCGGACGCGGGATTGAACCGTCGTCCTCCCGAATGCGAGTCCAGTGTGCTAACCACTGCGCCACCTCGCTCAGTTACACGCCTCTAGTCAGGTACCGTGCTGTTTTTGTGTTGCAGTCACTCTGTGCCATGTTGGCACTTATTGATAGTCGTACTGAGGGGCAATGACCTATCTTCAGGCTGGGTAGTGCTGGAGGTTCTCTACACGGTGGCTTGCTGCAAGTGAAGTGGTCTGTTGACTGGAGCGGAACAAGCTAGAAGTGAGGTAGGCGAGGTGTGGCTCATGGGCTGACAGAACTGACAGGGAACAAAAGGTGCGCTCGATGTCCTGAGTAGTGTTATTGCAAAAGTATGAATGCTTGATCGAAAAACGTGATAAGGAACATAAGGAAAGCATTATTTTGTATTCATTATAAGTTCCTATATTTCTTTAAATGAAGCTGTGAAAGGCTCTAATCTGGATCAAAAGACCAGTGGGTTCCACAATTACGGTTTGTTCGACAAAGGGGATAAATCGAGATGATTGTATTATTCTTTCATGAAAGTAATAATTTCGGATATTGTATTTGTTGTATCTAAAAGTTCTTGTCTTCATAACATCTCTTTGATTGACACAATTTTGCGGCAGTAGTTCAATTTTTAGCACCTTTATCCTGTTAGTCATTCTTATATTAACTTGCAGTTATGTTATGCTATTTATAAATGAGGTTACTATTGTGTAATTTAATCAAGAAATTTGACAGTATACGCAATCAGTCAACTCCACAACTAATTATTTTGGGTCCGATTGCCTGCTTCCATTACGAGTCGTCCTTGTCTTGTTTTTTCTTTTGCCTTTGTGTCTATCAGTGTAGAGTTGACAACTGTATTAATGGATTTGGGATGGTTTGTTAAATGTGGGCCAGATACCCTTCCTGTCGCCGCACCCCGCTCCGTATGGAATATGTATACCACAACTCTGTGGGTATACCATTATTCGTGTGAAGGTGGGGTAAACGTATTAGTATGTCTACAAATCATTTAACGGGGGGAGGGGGATGAGTCTCTGGGTACTAGCCCAGTATTCATCTACCAGGATGTGGAAAACCACACGAAGACTGGCCGATACACCGACACTCATCGTTAATCTGACAGGTGGATTTGATCCAGCGCTGGTGCATCTCCCCATCCCATACATGGTGCATCAATGTGCATGGCTATCCAGTTGGGTGTTGTGTTGCATTCACTGACAAGAACTCCTATTGGATTTACAACCGAATGTCACTGATGAGGCACAATACACCTCTACAACCCTGCCAGTTAGGATGTTTTACACGGCCACATGTTCTTACTCAGCATTACACGGCTGCGAGTGGTACATCATTTCTTGCAGACACTGTAAATAGTCCACCTGTACAGCGAATAATCTGGCAACTTAATTCACAGTGTGGTCATGGCCATGCCCAAATGCATTGCCATTCTGTCACGTATTCACGTTGAGCCACCATACTGTGCTGATCCCATGCAAACGACTGACACACACACACACACACACACACACACACACACACACCACTTCAGTAACATGAATTACATGAGTGATGGAGGGTCATATGAGCACACGGTACTAGTTCTACATCATCTACAGCACTCCGTAACAATGAGCTATCTCTTTTACAACAGTGAGTAATAATTTGCCCAATGGACTGTCAACCCAATAGAATTTATTCACATAACACAGAATTATAGACAATATTATGAAAAGGATATATTGTTAGTCACCATATCAGTGTCAGTTCCCTTTTGTCACACATATTATGTACAATGTGTCATTTGACAGTTCATTGTTTGCTACTCATTGCACACATCATATAGTTTTAGTGACATGATTCCGTTTTACTGATTCTGTAGCATACGATTCTTATTTTGAGCATAAGATTCTTATTTTGGCATTGGCTTTCGAATGATTTGTGACTTTCACTTCTGAATGTCACAGTTTCCCAGACAGATGAGCAATATTCCAGTATCAGTTAAAAGAGGGTTTTGTAAGTTACCATTGTTTCGGGTGGATTGCGCTTCCTGAGAATTCTTCCTATGAATCTCAGTGTGGCACCTGCCTTACCTGCAATTAGTTGTATGTAGTTCTTCCACATTAAATCACTCTACATGTACACTAACAGTTGTCTAATGACAGTATCTGTTCTAGTAATTGTTAGGCGACTGTGCAATATTTGGTAATTAGTCTCCCTGTCTAGTTACGAACAGTACATTACATTTGTTTACGTAGAGGGTCAATTACCAATCCCTGCACCAAGCGTTAACCCTCTACAGGTGTTCCTGCATTTTTCAGTTTTCTAGCATTCCGACTTCTTTTTACAAAATACAGCACTGGTGAAAAGCCTCACAAAACTTCCAATGTTAAGCATTATGCCATTTATACATAAGGTGAAAAGTGATGATCCTCTAGCAATCCCACGGGGAACCCCCAAAGTTCTTTACGTCTGAAATTTATCTCTGTTAACAATGCCACACAGTGTTCTGTTTCCTGGAACTATCCATACTGATAACATAAAATAGTAGTTGAATGAAAATACTGCATGTAAATGGAGATTTAATACAAAAATACTTTTCAGTCAGAACTCGTGGTGTTTTAACCACCCGAGGCAGCTGAAAGCTCAAGTACATCCTGTTTTTTAATTAGAAACAAGTGTAAGACAACAGCTTCTCCGTCACTGGACACGAGACTCACCGAGCGTCCAGTAGTCGCAGCTTCCGCCCTGCCGGTCTACGTCCTCCCGTGGCACTTTGACGAAGTACTTGCTGAACGATAGGCTGACACGAATCGATTTCTGCCACGACTCCTTTTCCTGTTCCAAGTAGGGGAAGTGACTCGAGACGTAGGCATAAATCTCTGACAGCGTCACCTTCCTGCCGGACAAACAAAAGGATGAAAGTTGATTAGAAGAATACGGTGAGTCGGTACTACGGGCAGTACCTTTAGTCTGTGTGTTTCACAAGTCACCGTACCCTACTCGACTTTGTACGACTGGAGAAATAATTAGTAGTTTTAGAGATTTCTCTCCCTTGAAACTGATAAGAAGCACTGTTGCCAATATAGCATTCCCTTATTTTATTTATTTATAATATTGGGGACTGTGAAGTGACATTCTGCTACCTCGGAAGCAAATAACACACGATGGATAAAGTAAGAATGACATAAAAAGCAGATTAGCACAGGCAAAATGGATTTTCCCAGCAAAAAGTCTGCTAGTACCTAAATTAGTCTTAACAGTAGGAAGGAATTTCTAAAAACGTATGTTTGGAGCACAGCACCATGCAGTGATGAATCACAGGCTACGGGAAAACCAAGAAAGGAGAGAATCAAAGCATTTGAGGTTTCGTGCAACAGAAAGATTTGAAAATTAGGCCACCCCAACATAAGAGAAAAGTCCTCTGCAGGACAGGTGCAAAAAGGAAAACATGGAAAGGACTGACAAGAAAAATGGACAGGATGATACGACATCACAGTACAAGAGAAAGCTGTAGAGGGTTAAAACTGTTGCAGAAAGAAGAATGTTGAATACATCTAATGAAGAACTGAGGATTTTGTGTGCGAGTGCTACACTGAGATACGAAGATTGGTACAGGATAGAAATTCATGGTGGGCCAATTCAGTCAGTCAGAAGACTGATGGTGGAAACAGAGAGAGAGAGAGAGAGAGAGAGAGAGAGAGAGAGAGAGAGAGAGAGAGAGAGAGAGGATCCCATGTACTGTGAAGAACTTCTGTACAAAATGTAAGACTTGTGCCACAAGAAAGTATCTCAACTTGGATTTATAAGCTTGGGGTTTATTACCCGATATTTTCGGTTTTGCCGGAAGCCCACTGAGAGCGAGACCTGCAGAATGTTGCACATTCTTCTGTACGAGTTGACATTATTGACAACAAAACCGGTGGTGGAGTATATACATACAGGGATAACACTGTTAATATTCTGAAATACCTCGACCACAGCCTGTCTGAAGATTGTGAACCGACACTGCAGATCCGCGTGACTGTCCTTTTCTGAGCTGATAATATTCTATTGAGTACACAGAGCTGCTACAAAATGTAACACGATAAGAGAAAACAAAGTGAAGCAAAGTGAAGAAGCCTTTGTGTTTCAGTGACAGTGACAGTGTGTGAAGCGTAGCGGGCACCGAAGTTAACCACAGACTGTTGTGAAACTGACAGAAAAGAAGAGACTGGATGCATTGACATGCTGAGTCATAGAAAGATGCAAAAAATTAGGTAGATTCACAGGATGAAAAATGAGGAGTTCTGTAAAGAATTGGTGATGAGACAAATGTGGCAACAACATTGATAAGAACAAGGGACAGGATGACAGGACACGTGTTAAGACATGCAGGGAAAAGCTGCTTCGTATTAGAGTGAGCCATCGAGGGTTCAAACTCAAAGGGATGACAGAGACTGGAACATCTCAACCAAATAATTAATCTGAGTTGAAGAGGTTGGTACAGAAGAAGAAGTCACAGTGGCCGCATCATACAAGTACAGGTCATTGTCAGTAATGTTAGGTAGAGGTTGACTACAAGAAAAACTCTTGTAGAAATACATCATCTTACAGCTCGTGACCAAATCGACACTAGTTTCTATCTACCAATGTGTGACATGTCATTGGTGGTGTCAAACTTTGCCGGCATGTATTAAGGATGGTGTAGCCTATTTTAATGAAGAAATTTAACACTTAACAGCAGTGATACCAACCTGTGCGGTGATTGCCGTATGGCCATAGCGATGAGCCTCGTGTAAAAGAATGGCGGCGGCTTAGTACCGGCAGACCTGGCAGAGGCACCGTCACCGAAGAGCTGCCACTCGCCTGCGCCAACGGATGCACTGCCTGCGGTCGCTCCCCTGCTGCCGGTATTAGCACCGCTGCTGCTACTGTCGGCTGTGACATCGGATGCAGAGGTCGGTGTACTGGCGTCACGCCGCGATGCTGTTACGTCTGACGCCGGAGTGGTGTTCTCCCAGTGGCTGCTGCCAGGGTGGGACAAGCCAGGTGTAGCCCGGCCAGTGCAGCCGACATCGGACACCGACAGACTGGTCGAGGCAGTGGTGGCTTTACTGTTTCTGTGGGACAAAGATAATGTTCGTAGGTTAAACATTCGAGGCGCTTTACTCTGGTTACGGAAAGACATTAAAATTGAACGACAAATGATACTTCGAACAGAAGCCAAAACATTTAAATTAATAGAAGACGCAAAATGAATGGGACACTCCAGTACACATAGAGCATGCAGAATTCTTCCTAAGATCAGAAATGAGATTTTTCACCCGTCAAACAGTTCGATACATTACTCGACGGGTTACGGATCGTACATTACATATCTGTACAAAATCGGAAAGTGGATGGTGACAGTTGTGCCTGCAACAGTATAGCCCCTCTCGGAACACTTTCTGTAGGACCGTGGACTCGACAGAGGTGCATCGGATAATGGTCCCCACACACTGCAGACTCCGGGTCCCGAGTTAGCGCCGAGGAACGAGTCGACGTGGCGTGCCCGACGCTACGGCAGCTGCAGCATTGAGGGAGGCCGAAGAGGACTTCACACATAATTCGATCACGTGCCAGCATGTTGACATCCCAGAAAGACAGTATGCCTTAAATGTGGACAAGGCACAACGGAGATCAGTTGCCATTGAACAAAACAGTTTTAAAGACTGTCCACCCTGTCGGTATTAGTGACTATGGAAATGTGTATTAACAGTTATAGTGAATGGTGGATAATTGATTTCCAAGGAGGAAGCGCTGCTGATGCTCAAGGAATGGCTGCTAAACGGGGTAATTTTGAGGACCGATCCAGTAGCAGAGTCAATCTTTTACACTTTAGATACACCCCACAAAATGAACATAAATAGAAGTATGCCAACTGTGCGTATGTAAATGATTAGGGTTGCACTTCACTACGACAGATAGATTGGTCACCAGGCCGCATTAGTGTCGTTCGCGTTTTGTGTCGTTACCGGGCCAGATGGGGTAAGTAAGGGACACCGATAGTGTCAGATGCCGAGTGATCACGACGATCCCGCAGACTCGTGTACGAAAGCAACATCGGCACCTGACGCATTTTGAAAGGAGCCTCACTGCGGGTCTCCACTCGGCCAGCAATCAGATTGTGCATCGCTCAGATCTGTGGAGCATTCAAACGTGACAGCAGCCCAATATTGAGCTGTACGGGAATGGGAGGGTAGGCACGAGTGCCACCTAGGTTCTAGTAGATCGGGCCTGACTGACTGACTGACACAAAGGGTGACGACTGTACCAGGGTGTATACGTGGACAAGAAAAAAAAAAAAAAAAAATCCCAGATTTCCCAGTTAAATTACTCTTTCTCCCGGATGAAGATACACTTTTTCCATGTTAAGTGACAGTATACTTTTCCTTAGAATTGTAAAACTTATCAATCGTTTGAATTTTTATGGTTTTATACACTGGCGTGGTAGTTCTCGGCTCTTTAGAAAACCAAACTCAGTATTTTTTTAAAAAAACACACACAACACGTTTTGGGAAGATCTTTGATGTGGAGTAACATGTACGCTGATATTTTCGTATCACGAAAGTGTAAATTTAAATTCCACCAAACGCCACATGTTACTGTCCGAGGCATTGAAATCAAGATTGCAATGCGCTTTTCTAGCCAGTCATAGCTCATGTCACGTGAGTCAGCCGATGACAGGAGATATTTGAGCATAGGATACGTGATGTAGTCAGGCAATAGCGATATCGCTTTTAAGTAGGGCGTTCACACAAACAGGAAACGTTAATGGTTATACATACTGTTACTACAAGAAAAGCCGAGATTTCACATATTATCTTGGTCTCTAAGATTAATAAGCTGCAAGAGAAGCTAAGCTTTCACATATAATGTTGATCTTTTTTGTTACACTTTAAGATACATCCCACAAATGTGCCAGTAAAATTTTTAATGAAGACATAAATCTCTTGATCTTCTGGGCTCGAAATTTTTCTAAATGTTTGTACTCAAAGAGCTGATTTTTAAATGAGAGTCAAACGCTCTGATTTAAGAAATTCATCATATATTCTTGCACATAGTTCATCTTAAACAAAAGGAAATTTACTCTTAAAATAACGCTTTTCAAATAACCATTCACAATATTTTCCCGCGACCTGCTAGAAATAGGTTCGCCAAAGAACAGGGGTCATCCCACATGCGCAGCTTCTAGGATGCTGGAAGCGCGTATGTTCGTAAGTGTAAGACATTAAAAGATCTTACATTATGTCATTAAAGAAACAAGGCATCAGAGGATACTCCAAGAGCATCGGGATTTCGTGAACCATACTAAAACACATAATTCGGCTTAAAGTGCACATTCGTATGTGCAGAGTCAGATGTAAATTTTCTTGGAGTACCAGTACTGTATTATCTAATGTTTGGTTCTTCATTATGGCATAATGTCATACGTGCTAGATGATGAAAACACGCACTTTTGAAGTGCAGGGAACAGTTTAAAGTAGCCAATAGTGTGGAATTAAACACTTTGTTTCAAATAAATTGACTGCCTCATCGGAAAAGATTAATAAAAGCCAAATTTCTTTAGCAAATCGACAAAAATAAGTTCATTGTTCTTCAAGGCTATTAATACTTGACTGTCAGAAAGGTGGAAATAAAATAAAATCTGAAACTAATAACATATTTTAGCATTCCGTACTCATGTCAATTTATTCACTTGATAGCTTCCGGCCAATTTGTTTTCACTTGACGTGAGAGCAATAAACGAAGAGGAAACAGTAAAATCATTAAACGTAAATGCCGGTCACATAGAGATTATCCACTTTCCCACTAACTCAGACTGCTCTCTGCATCAGGGGGGGGAAAAAAAAAAAAAAAAATTATAGCAATCAATATTGGATGGGGTAATTTGTAACCGGCAGAACAAGAACTCTTCAAAAAATTTGCACTCTTTATTGCCTACAGCTAATATCTCATTTTTTTGGCTGACATGAAATGATATATAAGATACATGAAACCAGTAGAAGAGACAAGCAAGAGAGTACTTTTTCTTCAGTCCGTAAGTCCTAGCATTTTTCTCTCCAACCTTGTTACAGCTTTACATGGCTCGCTTTCCTTTCTGGGAAAGAATCTATTAGCTCATCAAAGATCGTCAAATGTTTTGCTACATGAAAAAATAAATGTCGTTGTCTAATACTGAAAAAGCTGTTAATACAAACAGTACCCAAGACTTGTGTGGTTTCTCTATCTGATTACATGTATTTTGTCACGGTCTGTTAGATAAAACGAAATAGGGCTGTCTAATATTGCAGCTATTGTAACACACACCAAATAAACGAGACTGTTTTGGCACAAATGGTCATTTTTATAACACAAGCAAAAAAAAATAATTCACAAAGTACCAATATCAAATGCTTATTAGGCCTACTACAAGCAAAATGTTTTCTGTTCGGAAATAGTTTCACATTTCATTCATACGCTTCGGCTTCTAAAGCACGAGATCGAAAAGTAGTAGTACGAAATTTTTATATAAATTTCGAATCGTCTTATTCTTCCATAATTTGTGTGATGTCCCCGTTTCTTCTCCTTCCTCGTCCCGCCAAACAATCTTGTTATCACTAATTCTGTAACTTATGATCCGGTTAACTTCGCTAACAATCAACGGTTTAGTTATCCTGCGTTTTATTCTCCAGTTAGGCGTTATTACGTGTTCATACAATGTCTTTTCCGCACTACTCAGGCGGCTGCTACCGGGGACAGTACAACTGGCCCTATTAGTATAGAGATCTGGCTAAAAATTTTCTATCCAAATTTCATTTTCTTGGATACACCAAGAAGAAAATATGTAATCTTTCTTACCTATCATTCCTGTTAGTCATTTATTTCCACTCTGGTAGTCTGAATCTATGGATTTCGCTGGTAATTATATCAGCGCTGATCATTTGCAAACACAGTCAACCATATAAACAAACAGCAACTGCCATTCACCCGTTCGGCTTTATTCCCCTCAGCTC
The DNA here is from genome assembly GCF_021461385.2 of Schistocerca piceifrons. NCBI lineage: Eukaryota > Metazoa > Arthropoda > Insecta > Orthoptera > Acrididae > Schistocerca > Schistocerca piceifrons. The sequence goes on from NC_060148.1 coordinate 8,998,167, forward strand.
GTATAGCCCCGTCCCCTTCTGTCTGCAGGAAAGTTTATTTCTAGATGCGACAGGATTCCCCTTGCAGATACATGACGTACATTATACACGCATTCAAAATTCAACTTATGATTCATTCAGAAATATGTTCTAAAATGTTAAAAAACCAACAGGGATGCGTTTCAGAATCATATGAATAATCGACAGTCCAACGTGGGCTGGATACTAGGTGCTTTGTGAAACAAGGTTTTTACCCTCAAGAATATGAATTTGGCGACCCCCTCCCATTCCCTGAAATTGCTGCCCGGGGTAGATACCCCGGTTTGCCCCCGGTGAATCTGGCTACTTGCACGCGCCAGTAAAATTTTTCCGGGTAGCATTTTGCTGCTGCTGCTGCTTATACAGGTAACGGTCACACTTCTGTAGCCAGAAGCGGGAGAAGGTACTACACATGTGCGACTCAACTGCACATGCGTACGAGCCCGCCCGCAACTGCTCAACGAATCTAAAGTAAACAGTTGTGATGTCATGCTCATCGGAGATGGAGGCAATTTGTTGTTATGATGCATTGAACAGTCTTCCTAAGGACTTTAACACATATTGCTATTGGCAGACGCTTGTACAAGCACTGTGTTTAGTTGTTGTATATGGCGCATTTCCTTTGCAACTTAAGTTTTATTTTATTTATTTATTCCCCCCCCCCTGTCGTTCATGTTTTATTGCTGCAGTATTATTCTGCAGTAGTGGGATATGTAATATCCTTTTTTTAGAGTATTGTTTCTTACCAGCCAAAATTACAAAAATTTAACTGAAAGCTAAAACAAAAAAATTCCCAGAAGTCAAAAAAATTCCCGGGTTTATCCTGGTTTTCTCCCGGATGAAAAAATTCCCGGGTTTCTCCCGGATCTCCTGGTTCGTAGACACCCTGTGTACTGTGCACGAAGCACGTCGTGTCCCCTCACGTCTGTGGAACAGGCAGAGGACTCCCTGCCACATTTTGTGCCAGGCTGCACCACTGGTAGGAGCCTTATAGCAGCTGGACTAGGGAATGACCCCAACGCAAATGACTGTCTTTGAAGTGTTGCCACGACTGGCAAGCATAAACTGCAGACAAATGACACTGCCTCGCATACAGTGACGAACTGTGGCTCAGAACTACTCTGGACGACCATTTGGTAGCAACCTGGGGAGAGGCACAGCAATGTCACTCATGGCACCACTGGGTGAGGAATCGCCGGATACGAATTCGGGTCGAGACCCGTAGTAGCCGAGTGGAACTCTGGTGGCAAAACAGTACACCGCAGGTATATCGGATCCCCCACGTGTTACATTTCGTGCGACAGTACTGCGTCGTCCTCAACTGTCCACACGTGGCACCTGCCTCTATGACCTGTCTGTGGGATTTTGAGGTACTCCTGGGGCCAGCGAGAACCCTAGATCTGACCCTGAAGGAACGTGTGCAACCCCGTCTGACAACCTCTCTATCTCCGTGCCCGCATCCACGATTACGTGGACCGATTACAATAGTTGTTAGCAAACTTGCCTTAGGAGAGGATATGACAGTTTTATGACACCAACCACAACCAAATCAGTGCAAGCAAGCTTAGAAGGTGTAACAAATCTACTAAACACACTGTCTACACAATGCCTGTCCATCCTGTTCAGGACTATTACTGTTCTGTGTAGAATCCTTACTACCAAGAATTGGAGGAGAACATTCAAAAAGTTCAAATAGGAGCAGCATCTGGTAAGTCTTCGCTGACCTGCAGTTCTGGTGACTTTTCCAAACTCTGCCTCTTTCTCTAAACCTCTCCAGTCCTTTTCCTTCACCCCTCTTCCTTCCCATTCGCCTGAAGGAGGAGCCACTGGCTCCATGAACTTGCCTAATTATAACATCCTTTTCCATGTTTATACTGCCACCACTTGCTGCATAGATCCCCCCCCCCCACCAATCCAATTACATTATTTTGTCAAATATTGATTGTTTTCATTGTTATAAGCTTGATTTACTATTTCTGTTTATAGTGATGTTCAACAACAAGCATCACATTAGAACACTGATATCTTTTTAACATGGTTTCACAAAAAGAGCAAATCTAATTGCTGTTAGAAAGAAACTAAAACAATTAGTTATTTCAGATCTTTTTTAAATAGGCAAAATTTAAGTTGCTTTAATTTCACATTTTGGACAATCTACAAAGAATGACAGTAAGAGTAATTTATTCACTTTTGCTTGTTGTATGTCCTCTGCTTTCCTGTATTTTATACTTTCCTACATGTAACACTTTTTGGAGCAGTCCATTAAGAAATGTAAAAAGGGAACTTTACTGCATTTATTTTCTATGCATAATGTACAGTTATATGTAAGGTGAATATCTAAAGGAAGGAAGACTATCATTCTCCAACCTGTCAACATCAATGTCACTAGAGAAGCAGCGTAAGTTTGGATTGGGAAGGAATGGGGAAGAAACTGGTCATTTTCTTTTCATAGGAACCATCCCAGCAGTTACCTCACAGTGCCAAATTTCTAAGGGATAGTCTGGGTAGATACAGAAGAAACTACGACAGACATCACCGCCAGGTAAAACTAATGTGCCAATAAAACAATGAAGCTTTTACCGTGTCATATCTGAAGTGTGTCCTCTTGTGTCTGCCTCCTGGAACAATTGGAGATGGTTTCAGTTTACAAATTCAGTGAGACTTCACAGTAAATAAAGGAAACTATACTAATAGCTGCAGATAACTGATTATTCATCAAGGTTTCTTACTGGTAATATGTATCAAAAGTAATAACGCATGTACATTGTACACAGTGAAAATTGCATAAACTACTCACAATGTATAACATCACTTGCACTTCATGTTACCTGATTTTACCTTCTTTTTACACTTTCTCAACATCCTTTACACACTACTACTATTATTATTACTACTACTAACAACAACTATTAATTATTTGACAGCTGGTAAAAACTCCTGTTAGGCATTTACATACTTAATTTTATTACCACTTTGTTTGGTGTTTTTAATTCACTCTGCAACATTTCTGACATTCCATAACACCCTACCTACTGACAGGATCATACATGGTACAACTTACAACAATGCATCAGATGACAAAATCTCTCACTGTGAAGGCTTGAAGGTGCATGCATCAGGATGACTGATTCAAATCAGTCCACAGCTGCGGAAAACCAAGTTTGTCAAATCTGTAGCGTGCTCAGATTGTCCGAGTTACTTAACATGCTTACCACTTGAAACAATCCAGGAGGCCAGTGTAGCTTACCAAATACTATGCACACAGTAAACATAACCTACCACAACTACAACTCTACAGGAATTCTCACATATGTGGAAACTTACCTCAATCTCAGTTGAATCCACCCCTAAATATACGTCTGGATCCTCTTCATTACAGTCACTGAACTCTGGGACACATTCTTCAAAAACCTGGAAACAGGAAAATAATTCATGTTAATTGAAGCTATAAGCAGATTTACCATATAGTATTAGGCTCTTATTTTAAAGGAAAGGTAAGAAAAAACAAAAACCCTAATTTGTGCATTATGAAAACTTTTTTAAATGGAAAATTCTGTATTTTCATTGGTGAGCTGCAAGTTCATCTCTGAACCCTTATGCCGCTCTCACACGGAATGTGAAGAGTACTGGTGACATGAAAAAGAAAATATTTTGTTATCTTGCTACATGAAATTTAATCATTCACACACATAAGAAACATATTAAGTACTGTCAAATTTTGAAAATGTGCAATCAAATGGGAACAAAAATGATGCAAGATCACTTTTTATGTCATAGGCAGAAAGAAACCGATGCAACATTGAAACAAAGTTTATTTAAGTCAAAGAGCCACAACTGGTAATCATCCCGTGAAAAACTAAAAACTATGGAAATATGTTGCTTGAGAACCACATACACATTAAAAGAAAGAACATATTCTTTTGGTACAGTTTTAAAAAATAAAGATTTAGAAACGGATGCCGGTGTTTAAAAGTGCCACAACATCATAAAAAGCAAAGGTACAGGAAAGGAATATAAACATCCACTTGTGTTTTACACAACAAATGACTGTGTGATTGTCTGTTGGTCATTCAGAAATGTAAACCACTGGAGATTAACCTGGAAAATGTGGAGGAAAACAAGTAACAAATAAAAATTTGATGCGTTTTGTGCTTTTAATTAGCACAGGATATTTCATAGCATTCTACTTTCAAAACCTATTGATCTTTATTCAAAACCCACACGGACATAAAAATTTAACTTTTCACAAATATTCAAAACTTTGTTCGCTGGTTAAAAACACTTTGTCAAATGATATTTGTTCAGCAGGGAAATGAATACTTTTGTAGCTCTCCCTTTAACATTTTGCGGACTACTGAACCTGTTGATGTATCCAAACACTTTCTTGAATATTTCCTCAGAACATCTTTAAGAATTATTAATGAAGCAAACACAGCTACTGTAATTCACGAGTGTCCATCTTTGGAATCACAATCTGTATGATTTTGATTGAATGAACTGTGGGTTGTTCGTGAAACATTGTAAATTAACTAAACAATCCCCATTTTTTGCCTTGTTTCACAGTTTTATTATTAATGTTACTACACAACCTAGATTTCACGTTATACGCCCATTTTCAAGTACATTACTGATTTCCAAAGATGATAATGCACACTTAACATGATGACAAAGCAGAGATAATCATCTCAACCTCTTAAGGTATCAGTCCATAGCTTAATGTAAAATTGCATCAGTGAGCATTTTTTAACAAATTACATAGATAATTACACAGTTCAACAACTACACTAACATGACAGGACTAAAGTTACACATGAGTCACGAACTTTTTAAATGCAATGGACTGGGGCCGAAAGTTTTGCTTCTATACTGGGGTTGTTATCTCATATCTCATCTAAAAGAGGTGAATAATTGAATTGGGTTTGCTTGTTTACTAATGGGTGTGGGGATGCACACATCTGTCTTCTTATGTCTAAAATTTCTAATTGGTTGAGTGAGTTTAGCTCCCTTTTCCTATGTGTGTAAGACTTGTACATCTACTATGTGTTTGTTGTTATTGTTTAGGTAATGTTCCGCAAAGGCTGAAGCAGACTTCTTCAATCTCCAGCTTCTGTGATGTTCTTTAAGCCTGGTGCAGATTGAACTCCCCATCTGTCCAATGTCACAAGACTGACACTCAGGGCATGAGATTTTATAAACCCCACCTTTTGTGATGGCCAACTTGTCTTTAGCATTGAACAAACAACTACATATTGTCTGAGGTGCATAGAAAAACCACAGAGAAACCCTTTGCCTTCAAAATGTTACTTACCCCATTTGATGTTATCCATTTAAAAGGTGATCTGCAGCATTTCTTTACGAGTTTGTCTGTGTTTTTCGCTGGGGACAGTAGGGACCTGGCTTGCTTCCTTCCTCATCTTTTTACTTAAAATTTTATCAGTGATGTTGGTGTTAAATGCATTATTTGTGGCTATTGTTTTTATTGTGCTAAGTTCGTGGTCAAACTATTCTCGTACATAGGAATAGAAAGGAGATGGTGGATCAAGTGGTGGACTGCTGCACGTTTAGGCCGTATAATGTTGGGAGGAAGCCGGGATGAATGTGTCAGTGAAGGAGTCTATTCGGCATTTTTAAATTTATGGTTACTGTTTTCTATCTGTAACCTAATGTCCAGTAAATTTATGCTGCCTCCCCACCCCCATGAAAGTGCAGTGTGCAGAAAAATTCAAGCTGGCACAGGAACAACAACAACAACAACAACAACAACCACTGCATCAGAACAACATTGAGTTCGTAGTCATGAAGGAGTTTAAAACTATGACTGAAAACAGTAATGCGATTGTGACAAGGTCAGATAAGAGAAACTGTAGTGCTGTTAAATAAAACAGATTACACAACAAAGCAGAAGAGTTTTTCCAGTCAGTGCAGCTACAAAAACTACAGAGAGACCCACCAGCTAGTTACAGTGATCAGCCTAAGCAGGTAGTAAACAAATGATACAACATCTTCCCTGAATACACTCATAAAGAAATGGTGTAGATCACCTTTTATATGGATAACATCAAATACGGTAAGTAACATTTTGAAGGCAAAGGGTTTCTCTGTGGTTTTTCTATGCACCTCAGACAATATGTAGTTGTTTGTTCAATGCTAAACACAACCAACCAGCAATCACAAAAGGTGGGGTTTATAAAACCTCATGCCCTGAGTGTCAGTCTTGTGACATTGGACAGATGGGGAGTTCAATCTGCACCAGGCTTAAAGAACATCACAGAAGCTGGAGATTGAAGAAGTCTGCTTCAGCCTTTGCGGAACATTGCCTGAACAATAACCACAAACACATAGTAGATGTACAAGTCTTACACACATAGGAAAAGGGGGCTAAACTCACTCAACCAATTAGAAATTTTAGACATTAGAAGACAGATGTGTGCATCCCCACACCCATTAGTAAACAAGCAAACCCAAATAAATTATTCACCTCTTTTAGATGAGATATGAGATAACAACCCCAGGATAGAAGCAAAACTTTCAGCCCCAGTCCATTGCATTTAAAAAGTTCAAATGGCTCTGAGCACTATGGGACTTAACTTCTGAGGTCATCAGTCCCCTAGAACTTAGAACTACTTAAACCTAACTAACCTAAGGACATCACACACATCCATGCCCGAGGCAGGATTCGAACCTGCGACCGTAGCAGTCGCGCGGTTCCGGACTGCGCGCCTAGAACCGTGAGATCACCGCGGCCGGCGTTTAAAAAGTTCTTGACTCATGTGTAACTTTAGTCCTGTCATGTTAGTGTGATTGTTGAACTATGTAATTATGTATGTAATTTGTTAAAAAAATGGTCATTAATGTAATTTTACATTAAGCTGTGGACTGATACCTTAAGAAGTTGAGATGATTATCTCTGCTTTGTCATCATGTTAAGTGTGCATTATCATCTTTGGAAATCAGTAATGTACTTGAATATGGGTGTATAACCTGGAATTTAGGTTGTGCAATAACTTTAATAATAAAACTGTGAATCCAGGCAAAAACAGTGTTTGTTTAGTTAACAATTTGTACGGTTAGTGCATCTGACTTAGCTGCCAACTGCCTTTGACGAGTGCTGCAGTCAAAGATAATACAGGCAAACACAACCCTTGTCACTACTTCTGAGCACTGGACCAAAACATGCTGGAAGCCAGAATCACATTTACATCAGTTTCCATGTCTACACCTACATCCACATACGTAGGCTACTCACAAGCCACCATGCGGTGATGACAGAGGGAATCTTGTATCAGCACTTATCATTCCCTTTCATGTACCACCGACAAATGGAGAGATGAAAAAACCTACTTGCATATGAGCCCCAATCTCTCTTATATTGTCTCCGCTGTCCTTAGGTGACATGTACATTGGCGCCACCAGAAATATTCTACTGTCAGCCACAAATGCTGGTTCTCTAAAACTTTCTAACTAGTGTTTTATGACAAACGTCATCTCGCCTCCAGGGATTCCAATTTTTGTTCAGTATCTACATAGTTGCATCCACCAGTAAAAAAACGAACAGCATGCTTCTGAATGGCCTTGATTTCTACCTTTAATGTGACCTATTGGGGATTCCAAACAGTCAACCATTTGCCTTCCCTATTATCAACAGTATATGCTCATCCCATTTCATATTGCTCTGCAACATTACACTCATATATTTAATCGACGAGACTGCATCACGAAGCAGACCTACTAATAAAAATTGTATTGCTGTAATGGCATTGAATACTTTAGCCAAATTATGCTACCCTGTCACTACGAACAAAAATGTTCATTAATTTGAAAGGTGACTTACTGGCAGAAAAGATGTAATATCACCAACAATTTCATACACAGTAGTAGCTAGATAAATTGTTTCATTTTTATATATAACACCACTGACCATCCCTTTTTCTCCTCTTTTGTTCTGAGTTTGCAAACTGCTGGCATAATATCTGTACTGCCGTACACTTCTGGCAATGACAGCAAGCAATCTACTTCTCTGCAGCAACTTTTAACATACCTCCAGGAAGGGAAAGGTATTTCTCTGTGCTATTTAGTGAACATAAAGACTTACTGAATATACAGAAATAACTGTTTTCTCCCTCCGCACTGTCAAGATTTAATGACTTAGCAACAGGAGGGCAACAGAATTGGTAGAAGGGAAGTAACCAATTGCCCTTTTGTGATACACAAATGTTAACATTTTCGAAATGGTATTTTGTTAGAAGTGATATCCAGTAATTTCCTCAGAAAAAGAAATTAAGTGGTTCTGCCACCTTTCATAAACTCACAGTTTACAACACCTTACCTAAACTGTTAATATTCTTTTCTTCAAAACACCTATAATTCCACCAATTCAAATTCATAGTAACCACGGCACACTAGCATCCTCATCCAATTGGCACCAATACTGTGTACAAGGCGGGCAGTGTCACTCGGGTCACAGATTGCTTTATTTAGTTGTCTGTGCGCTTACGTGCAGGGGAGCGCGTGATTACAATAAATGAGCACTAACATGAAAGCTAAAAATGGTTCTCTTGATATTACGCACTTTTCAAGGTCATGTACCCATCACTACATTTGACAGACTACCTTCCTGCATTTCTGTTTAATACTGATATCCCATAATATTCATTATTTCAACACAAATGATCTGATAATTTCCACAATATTACAGTCTATTTATACACTAGAGGAAACAGCACATGTATGTAGAGTATACTGCACCTCTATCCATTCGCTCACAGAAATATAGGTAGCTTAGAACAAAATAACTGCTAAGAATATTAATGAGACAAACAAAGAATGAATTTGACATGCAGCAGCTACATACCTCTTTCTTAATGCTCCGTGGGTCACAAATGATAAGTTGATTATCAGCAAGTGGATCAGTCTGTAACAAGACAATAAGAAAAATAAAACAATTTTAATCATTGTGATTCCGAAGTGTGTAATTGCCGGTTAATTTTGGGATTACAAAGATTTGCACATATAACTTGTATAGAAATGTTTCCTGAGGGGAACCTGTACAACTATACAAAGATTTTTTTTTTTAGAACATTGCTAATTCTTCTGTATCCCTACAAGACCCTTTTTGTGGCAGACAGCATTCCATCCAGTTATAAACTAATCTATGCAATCTTCTCCTCTGGTACCAGTACACCTGTTCACCAGCCACCAACCTGCATCCCCTGGCATCATTCTGGCCTCGAAATCACTCAACCGCATCCTTCACTGAGGCTTCAACTACCTCTCCTCCTCCCCGGCTGGAAGGATATCCTAACAAAATTCCTACTCACATCACCCAAAGTTGTGTTCCACCAGCCACCCAACTTACAGAATACCTTTACCCATCTTAGTTCCAATTCTGCTCCCAACCCTTCACACCATGCGTCATTCTCTTGTTGTTGGCCCTTGTGCAAGACCGTTCCCCTTACACCTGACATCACCTGCAACCACTGTCCAGTCACAGGCTCTGACTACCCAACAAAAGGCAGGGCCACACGTGAAAGTGACCACATTATACACTAATGAGAAGAACATTATCACCACCTGCTTAATAGTTTGTCCATCCTTTGAATGAAATACATGACTAATTCGGCATATCAGGGATCCAATAGCTTGTCGGTAGGTTTGTGGCATTAGATGCCTATGTACAATTCGTGTATTTCGCATAAATAATGGGCTGCTGGTTTGCATAGTGATGACGGTGGCCAATAGTGACCCAGATGCGTTCCACAGCATTTACATCAGGTGAATTCGGCTGCCGAGACATCAAAGTGAGTTCACTATAATGCTCCCCAAACCACTGTAGCACGGTTCTAGTACCGAGACACGAACAATTACACTGTTAAAAGATGACATCGCCGTCGGGGAAGACACCGAGCGTGAAGGTTGGCTAAATGGATCTGAGCACTATGGGACTTAACATCTGAAGTCGTCAGTCCCCTGAGCGTGAAGGGATGCAGGTGGTTCGCAAATGTCAGCGCGTATTTGATTACTAACACAGCCCCGTGAAAGTGGAGAAGAATGTCTCCCACATCATAACACTGCTCCCACCAGACCGTGCCCACGGAGCACTGCACGTTTCGAGCAACCGTTCACCCCGACGACAGTGCTCGTGGAGACGACCGGTCACCTGGTGTAGCAAAAATTTAGTTCATCCTAAATGCTGACACGTTTCCATTAATCGACGGTCGAATCCCGACGGTCCACACCCACTTTAATCTTAACTGACAATGTCATCGGGACAAGATACGAACGTGCCGTGGAGCTCCACGTTCGACAATGTACGGCGAACAGTGTACTCAAAAATGTGTGTGCATTCACCGGCACTGTGCTCTTTAGGCTGAAATGCCACCGATCACCACCTATCGTACTTTACAGAGCAGACCAGCCTCCGAGCTCCACGTTCCGTGAAAATTCGTGGACGTACGACCGTTTAGCGCCTACTGGTAGTTTCACTGTCCTACTTCTTTCTGTAGATGCTCACGATAGTAACACACGAATATTCGACCGGCTTTGTCATTTTTGAGATACCGGTTCACAGGTTCTGCGTAATAACAATCTCCCCTTTGTCGAAGTCGCTTATCTCAGAGGATTTCCCTATTTGCAGCCTGTATCTTCACTAGGGTGATCCCCCATTTGTGTCTGCTCCACTTACATCCTTTCGTTACCACATCACTTGCCCGCAGCGCCACCGAGCACTATCTAACATCGTAGTGGGCAGTGGTTATAATGTTTTGGGTTATTGGTGTGTGTCACCAATGTTACAATTACTGTACAGCATCCGACATTGGCACGACAAGTAATCAACTGGTTACTCGCTCGAATGGCCGCTATACAGTATACCGTACAGTTGCCGAACATGGTGCAAACCACAACACAAATGACTTCCAACAGCTCATTTACTACATGGGCTAGTTGGACACTCTTTTCCAGGAGAAATTTCTCTGGACAAGGCAGATGAGAATTGTCTACCCCATATATCATTGCTCTCACAACGTCCCTGGCCTAAACCTCCACTAACCTGTTCCCACTGCCTTACATTACCTTTTCCGTTCTATCTCATGCTCACACTCCATCGAGATAATTCACTGCTTTCTCTTACCGCTCTTCCCTTCCTCTCTCTCTCTCTCCCCTCTCTCTCTCTCTCTCTCTCTCTCTCTCTCTCTCACACACCTTTTCCCCCCTCTACCTTTCTCACTTTCCTTACTTGTCTCCCTCCTTATCTCCATCTTCCTTTCCTCTTCTTCATCTTATATGTTCCACAATCTGAGCTCCTTTCATCTTATTGTGCAGCTGCTGGGTCATCTGCTTTAAGATCTACATCACTCAATCGCTCTACCTCCTCCTTGCCACTTGCTTCCTTCCCCAACCTGCCACTAACTCTATCTGGCCAGGAAACTGTTATCAATAACAGACAGTCACTCTCACCATGGCCATGGTTATGTTTTCTGTTGTCTGTGTATGTGAATGTGCATACATCCACTAGAGAAAGAGCGAAAGTTTGTCAACTAGTACGAACAGTTTCCTATTTTGTGTTTCTAAGTGCCACACATCAGTCAGCTGTAAGAGAGTGATTGCTTTTCCTCCATTTTAGGTAAAGAGAAAGAAAGGATGGCCAGGTAAGAGTATTATTTTGTGCTGTCATTTATATCAGAATATGACTTATGAAGAATGTTTACTCATTTGAGCATGACACTGTTGCTATAATAAAACACTTATTAACAACATTCGAGATGTGCAAAACAGTAGACACTGAAAGATTTGTCAGGAATAATTGCAATCCAAGCACCTGTTGGCAGAAACACTTTCAGAAGAAAAAAGTGTCAAGTTTCAATATTCACAGCTTATTTCCCCAGGATGAAGAGGGATAGGTTGGGATGGTTTGAAAATGTAGGATATGTCACTCAGAGCCAAGACAGAGAGAGGCAAATCTGTACCAAGTATGACAGAAGACAAAGATGAAGGAAAAGGTGTAAACGAGTAGGATGTCACAGACAGAACACTGATAAGCACTGTGTCAGTGTAAGAGCTGATTGATGGATAAAGTGGGAAGCAAAGACGAATTAAAGACAGAAATGTGAAGCAGTAAAAACAGTTTAATTAAAAACTGTGACAAGAACAGAAAAGGAGAGTGGGAGAAACCGAAAGCAGATATAGGGGAAGGATGAAGACTTAAAATAAATAAAAAATAAAAAAGAGGACAGGGGAAATAGTGCAATTCCTTCCATAAAAAAAGGGGACAGGGGAAATAGTGCAATTCCTTGCATAAAAAAGGGGAAATGTTTCATATTATTCTAGGGCATTGCAGGAGTGTCTGGAGTACTTACAAGATAAATTCATAAACAGGCTGCAAGAATTGTAATGGGTTGATAAAAGCCCTTATGAAAGTGGAACAGAAATGCCCACAGGAATGAAATGGGAATCCTCAGAAGAAAATTACACAGTTCAGAAAATCATACACAAGTTTTTGGTTTTGCCGGGAAAAAAGCTTTTTGGTTGCAGACATAAACAATTTTGCAATGTATCAATGACTTCTCAAATGGTTTCAAATCTTCTTCCCCTGAGTGCTTCCTTCCATGGATCAAACATAGAAACTGCTTTGAGCCAGGTCTGGACAGTATGGCAGGTGTTCAAGCAATTCAGATCCCAACTGCTTTATTGTTTCGGTTGTCCATTTGGCAAAATGTGGTCCAGCGTTATCTCGCTGCAGGATTACACCTTTTCAGAGTTTTCCGTGAAATTCGGATATGATTGCAGGTTTCAGTTTAGTTCACAACACATCACAATAGTTCTCACTGTTCACAGTTTTGCCATTTGCGGTGAAATGAATGGCTACCACACCTTCCATGTCTGAGAATGGTATTAACACAATCTTATCAGCTGATGGTTGGTATTCAAATTTCTTAACTTCTGGTGGTAATGGCTGCTTCCAATTCATGCTCGCAGTCTTATATTCTGGTTCGTGATGATGCTTCCCCGTTTTGTCTACAGTAATGATTTGTTGTAAAAATCCGTCTCCCTCGCAATGATAATGCACCAAATGTTTCCGAGGGATGTCCATCCTTTGCATGTCTTATGCTGTGCTGGCAATTCTTTTGGTACCCACCTTGCACACACTTTACAAAAATATAGCTTGTATAAGATGGAGCACGTGGAACCGTGACTAATATGTAAAGTATTAGCCATTTTGTACACTGTGATTCATCTGTTTTCCATCACCATGCAGTTAACAACTTCCAAATTGTCCTAAGTTGTTGACGTTGATGGTCTGCCCGATTTATCCTCATCACATAGAGGAGTTCTTCCCTGTTTGAAGCGCTCTATCCACTTGTAGATCTTGCTTCACAATAAACAGCTCTCACCAAACTGTGCCCGCATTCAATGAATAATTTCCACAGGTTTAACACCTTCCGCAAACAAAAAGCGAATTACTGCCCTCATTTCCTCCTTTGTGCAGTTCGACAATGGAGCTGCTATGTTTCATGGTCTGCTACAATACAACAACTAACGTGGGAGTAAGAGCGTCACGTTGCATAGATTTGTTGCCGATGACAGTACTTCAGTCCTGGATACTCGCCAAATGGCGAGAAATTGCGGAAGTCCCTTTGCTTTTTGACTCCATCTTATAATTCCATTTGATGAGTGCCTCTATCCATTAAAGTTTGGTACAAATGTGATATTACCTCTGATAAAAATGCCTCAATTCATAGTAGTCTTTTCCTGTTTATAAGGCAACTTAGTTCCTTTTGTTTTCTGCTAAAGTTTTGTTGATTAAAAATTTTAGCACAAAAAGTAATAGCAACAGTTCAATCAGGTTAAGCCTATCAGCTGAAGCAAGAGCTTGAGCCCTTTACATTAAATATGTGAATTATTGTTACTTTTGCTGATTCCTATGACAGGACTAAGAAAATTCACAGTGTCACATTGAGTTGCATTTGGTGACATTACATTACATGCTGACAAACAAAATCCTAGGAAACGACACCAACAGAGGCCTGGTGCTGAAAAATGTGAGAACAACTGGTCCGCAAGTTTGGCAAGTCAGGATTGCAAAATACTAGCACAAATCCAGCAAAATGGAACAACTGGTAAAAACTAGTAAGGGAAGAATCAGTTTCGGTTCTGCATAAATGTAGAACACGAGAGGCAATGCTGACAATGACTTATCCTGCAAGGTAGAGTGAAAGAAGGTAAACTCACATATTAAACTTATGTAGGTTCAGGAAAACTTTTGACAATATTTTAAACATTGGAGGGTCCAGGTTGGAATACCAACAACATTATGAAAAGGACAGATTGCTACACACCATAAAGACGACACGCTAAATTGTAGACAGGCATGATGAAAAGGCTATTACAACATGAGCTTTCAGCCAAAGCCTTCTTCGGAAAGGAAAACCCATACCCGTTAATATAAGTGTGCACACCTCACAAACACAAGACTGCTGGGCTTTATTTAGCTATCACCATGCACTGAAATCGGATATCTTACCCAAGATACTTCCCACCTCTCCTAAAGTTCAGTCGCCCACCCAACCTCCACAACATCTAGTCCACCGTTAGGCCACTGCCAATCCCAACCCCTTGCCACAGGAATCATACCTCTGTGGAAGATTCAAGTGCAAGAGCTGCCCAATCCATCCACCCAGCACTTCCTATTGCAGCCCAGTGCTGTTACAGGTTTACCTTAATTCATCAGGGACCGGGCCACCTGAGAAAGCAGCCACGGCATTTAACAGCTCGGCTGCAATCATTGCACAGCTCTTTGTACTGATATGACTATCAATCAGCTGTTCACCAGGACAAGCGGGCACCACCAAACTGTTGCCAAGAGCAAGGTGGACCACTCTGTTGCACAATATGTGGCTGAACATAACATGCTTGAATTCCTTGGCTGCTTCACAATCTAGCCCATCTGGATTCTCCCCTCCACCAGAGCTGGGGAGTTATCCTTACGACATATTCTCTGCTCCAGATATCCCAGCCTCAATCTATGACGATCTACTGCCCCCACATCCTCCAACGAAGTTTCTGCCTTCTCTGTCCTATCAACCCCTCCCGCCCCAATTCACGTCCCCTCACCGTCAATGTGCACTGTGTTACGGCGTAAAGTCAAGAGCTGGCACACCAGTCGGGAACGATAGAGAAGAGATGGCTGTGAGAATACATCAGCCAATCGCATGCCGATCGACCCCTCTCCAGGACGCCCCAGTTGAATAGTAACTTCGAGGTTAGCGACTTGGATAGAAGCGTCAATGCTCGTTACTTCACTAGTACACACTATGTATACTCTTGTTATACTGAAGAGATTACTTATGTTGTATGTTGCCCTTTTCTTGCGACACATCTGTGTAGTTGCCAGAGTTAAGTATTGTCATTTCCTTTTTTTGTAATAAAACTCATTAATATGATTTGTTTGGATTGTTTGCCTAGCGAACCAAGTACATAGGATTCCTACACTCCACATATTTGGTAACAAGTATAGAGACATAATATGCTGCTCACTGCCAAAGCACGCACTGGTCTTTTCCCTTTTCTGCTCTTCTACTTTTCCAACTCCCCCGCCCCCCATCCCAACAATGCATCTGGCAGTCTTATCCTGTCACCATGTTGCCCCGGCATGCTCCGTCAGGCAGCACATACTTCTCTCCCCCACACCTGTTATCACCATCTCGACTCGACACATATATCGTAATGAAAGAGCAAGCAAATGAGCAAGCTCCACCTGTGACACACTTACCAGCAACTTATACTTGGCACCAAGGTAAACTTCCAGTTTCACCGTATACATTAAAATACACTGCAAGATTCTACATTTATTCACACTAAAGATATAGTCTTGAGAAATCTGATGAATTTTTTTGTATGTGTTAGGAAGCCTTTCTCTGAGCATTTGCCTGGAGAGTATCCTTATGTGGATGGGAAATTTAAACATTAAACAATTTGGGTAAGAAAAGAATAGAGAGACTTTTGAAGTGTGTGCTGCAGAAGGATGGTTAAGATTAGATGGGTAGACTGGACAATAAATGATGAATGGAAAATGGGAGAAAATAAATTCAAGGCACAACTTGTCACAAATGACAGATTGGTTGACAGAACACATTTTGAGGTGTGTGTGTGTGTGTGTGTGTGTGTGTGTGTGTGTGTGCGCGCGCGCGCGCGCGCGCGCGAGGGAGTGGGAGTGGGAGTGGGAACTTGTAGAGGGAAACCAAGGCTTGGCTACAGAGGCAATTTCAAATGGCTGTAGAGTGCATTAGTTGTGCAGATATGAAATGGCTTTACACAAGGTAAGTGTTTGAAATTGCTGAACGGAAGAAAAGAAACAACAATGGAGTTACATTTTTCGTATGTACATTGCTGTGGCCCTGTGTTCTGTTCTGAAGTTACTGCAAGTTGACTGATTCATTGCTTATGCTTGGTGTTATAAACTGTTTTCCTCTGATGGTCTGAACCTGAGTGCTCAGCATTTTTACTTTCAACTTTTGAGCATCAGGATCAGATTAACGATTTACACTTGCACCGTTCATTGCTAACTTTTTACAGCATGTAACTTATGAAGAGACTGTCCAAAATAATTTATTTTTGGCCAACAGGGAAAAGATCAACAGATAAACCAAGAAACAGGTGTAGAGATCAAACAAACTATCCAGACAATAATGGCTCTGGACTGGCAAATGCCTATCATCTGGCCAGTAAAAGACAGCCTTTGTTGACATAAGCCATTTATGCCGGGGGGGGGGGGGGGGGGGGGCATATTGAACACCTATGAGAAGATATGGAAAAAACCAGGTACTCAGTTGACAGGAGAGACATTAAAGGAAGGAAACAATTAATTTAATGCTGTTTAAGTATTACTGAAAAAGTGTGCGTCAGTGTTACTATATGCTGTGACAGTTGACTCGCCCCGTTGTACACTTGGAGAATGTGACATGGACAACAAATGGACACAAAAGTAATGTGAAACAACAGTGCAGATTAAAATGCTGCAGGCGCCGCATCAGACATATGCACAATATCAACTGCTCACCTGCCTATATTCAGCAGTCAAAGTAATTCACATGTAGAACAGCAATTCATGTTGTAGCATCCAGTTATGTAGAACCAGTGTAGTTTTGAACCTTAGTTTTTATATAACTGTTTCGCTTATTTTCTTTATATTCATTTTTTACTGTAGCAGCAGAAATAATTTCATTGAAAGTAAATGGATATGACAATGCAATTACATACTTATTAAGTAAATAATGTGAATCTGCAAATATGCAGACCACTACATTATTCTCATGGCATTTGTTGATAGTAAGTGCAATCACCTCGAATTATCATTCTAGGAGAGTCTAATATGACCAAATAAGAAATTTCCTGGCACATTAAAACTGCGTTCTGGACCGAAACTCCATCTTTGAAACTTTGCCTTTTGTGGGTAAGCACTCTACCAACTGAGCTAACTAAGCACGACTTACGACCCACCCTCACAGCACAACTTCCGCCAGTGCCTCATCTCCTATCTTCCAAACTTCACATACTGGGAATAGCCCTCAGGTTGGGGCTAAGCCGTATCTCCGTTATATTCTTGCTTCCAGAAGTGCTACACTTTCAAGTTCTGCAGAAGAACTTCCGTGAAGCTTGAAACGTAGGAGAGGAGGTTCTGGCAGAAGTAATGCTGTAACAGCACCTCACAAGTCGCGATTCCGTAGCTCAGTCGGTAGAGCACTTGCCCGTGAAGTGTCCCAAGTTCGAGTTCGGTCCGCCACACAGTTTTATTTGCCAGGAAGTGGAAATTTCATTCTACAGCCAAATAAATTTTCATTGACCATTTTCACTACACTACAATATCACAGATCATTTTCATATTTCTGTATTACTTTAACTGAACATTATTGAAAATCTTCCTTTGGTGAATAAAAAATCCTTGATTGCCTTGCATGTGGCAATATAGATGTCGGGAACACTCTGAGATCAGCGTCTGCTGAACAAAGCAGGTACTTCCAGTAGGTATAACACTACCCATTTCATGTGATTCAAAACTTTAAGTGCTCAACTTCCTTTATTTGATATTTCTTGTACACAGTTTATGTCTTGGTTTGAAAAAACACCACAGTATGGGTAAGGATTTGGAACAAGGCTGAGAAGACTATGCCAAGAGATGTTAGAACTTTACTCTTTGCATAAGAATCACTTCATGTAATTGAATTCCTGTTTTACTTATGCTTCAATATAATGTATAAACACTCATTCTTCTACTAGCAAATTTTCACTTTTTATTTTTTACGGAAATGAAAGTAGCTGTGTGCCTTCAATATTTAGATGCACTGAACACGTGCCTCCTCCTTCCCCAAGACAGTCAGAGAGAGAGAGAGAGAGAGAGAGAGAGAGAGAGAGAGAGAGAGAGAGAATCTCAACATAGTCACAATGTTCACTCATTGGCAGTATCTAACTGTGAGTTTAAAAAATGCAGGAAGCCTGAAATTAACAACAAAAATTATGCATTTTATCATTTTGTGATTGCCTAGCAGGTAAATGAGATACAGGCAAGAAAAGTTAGTGAAAAATTTGTAAATTATTAGGGCTGCATTCAAGCTCAGGCTTTCAGATATTTCTGGTAAATTCCAGATTCTTTCCTAGTTGGTAAGAAATAGTACTGCACCAGCTTTATTCGAAGCTTCACGTCTTGATTTTCCACCATCGTCAGACTTCTTACAGCCAGTACCTTCACTGTTCTACATGTCATGACATTTCACCCGAACCCTCTTCTTGGCAAGTAGTACCTTGTGTCCTGTTTGGCATTTCTATCATGAACCAGCATATTTCAGTCATTATATAGCACATTCATTCTTGTTGAAAGCCACAGCGAGTAATCCATTAGGCATCTATTTTATAATCGTGAAAGTAACTCTGACTGTCACCTTTTGACCCCTGAACCACTAATTTGAATTTAATGAAATCTGAACTTTGAGGACTAACACAGGCTAATTAAAAAATTATATTAGTAGGCAGAGGGGATAACAGTGTATTAAGGCAGCAAAAGGTTTGTTGGAATTTGTAAATTCGTGGTAAGATCTTATGGGACCAAACTGCTTAGGTCATCAGTCCCTACGCTTACACATGACTTAATCTAACTTAAACTAACTTACGCTATGGACAACACACACCCCCAAGCCCGAGGGAGGAATCGAACCTCCGACGGAGGAGGCGCGCAGACCAAGACAAGACCCCTCAGACCGTGCGGCAAGTTTGTTGGAAATATGCTCTTTTGCAGTATTTAGCACAGGTGATCTCGACAAAAGTGCTTATCCTTTACATTTCACCAATAATCACCATTTTTCATTGTGTCTGCCACAGTGAATCTAAAAGACAAAAAATGGTGATTGTGAGTGAACCACAGAAGATAAACATAATTATTCTCGCAGTCACTTTTGTAGATTTTCCAAGATCTATATTTTAGTAAGACATCAAATTATGTACCACTTGATTAGGCAGCATGTTGCTGCCAGCACACTCTTTAGTTTATATAACAGATTACCTTTAAATCACTGAACAAACTTTCATCAAACATACGTCATGACAATCCTGATTAAGCTAGCCTTCCAATAGATGTAAAAACTGCATTGAAACCGATGTATCTGTGTTGGAGATGTCCTGTCACGAACACAGACAGACATTATCACGTAACGCCTGACTTAGCGCGATGGGGCAGTGGAGGGGCTGCACACATTGCAAGCTGTGCTTCTTCGATATTTATTCATCATAACAATTCTACTGGGACACGAACAAAGCTGTGGGTGTCTGTAATCAAAGTATGTTTTTAATATGTGTATCATATGTGAAAATGACTGCAATAAAACAAACCTGTGTGTGCGTGTGTGTGGGCGCGCGCGCATGAGTGGGAGGGGGGTGGGGGCACATGCCATGTGCATTTATTTTAAAATTATTCTTACACAGAGCATGTTCACCCTCCTGTTCCTTGTGGCCCCCCACAGATTCGAATCCACAGAATTTTTGTAAAATTTTATCTATATTAGCTGGTATGTCATTTTCCCTCAGAACTATTAAACTGAACTTTCTAGCACCTAGAATAACTCTAACACCTTCATCTTTCATTTTGACAAAGTCCTACTGTTTGATCGCTCAACAATTCCTCAAGCAAGCCTTTTGTTTTTACATCTTTCTTCTTAGAAAATGGGACAACATCAGATTTCCTGGAAAAAAGTTCTAGCTCTTTAAATTTCAATTTGTACTCAAAACACTTCACTAGATCTGCTATGTCTGGAAACAATTTTCTATTTTGAATTAACAGTCTCTTCAGCTCATTCTTTTTCTAGCTTTTATACCCCCTATATTCTCAGTTTTCTTTTTCATCTCCAATAACACTTTCATCTTCCTCTATGCTCAGGCACTGTGGCTATCCATATTTGAAAACAAGTTTAGTATCTCAAAACAACGACTTTTCTTTCTTCTTGACTACAGAGGTCACTGCAGTTTTAAACACTGATAATTTATATGAAGCCATATTTAAGTAACACTCTTTTAAATAAGAAGTATTTAAAAATTTTTGATTTACAAAGCTCAATAAAAGTGTGTCAATGATAGTTAAAAAACAGAATTTCCTGAGATTTTACAAAATTTCCTAAATTCCTTGAGATTTCCTTTATTTTTCCAGATAAAATGTAACACCCTGAGAACGTCAGGTTTTCCAGAAGAATTGCCACTATGCCAGGTCATCCATGTACTACTAAAAATTTACAATCAAACTGCTGTCACATCAATTCAACAGTTTATAACACTTCTTGCTTAACATCTTTCCAGTAGATCCTATAATTCCGATTCCTGAAACATGCATAATTACTATTCCTTCTCTGTTTTTAATAGCCTCACAAAACACCTGGGAATCTCCATTTAATTCATTCCTATGGTCTTGTAAACATATAACAGGTACTCCTTAAATATTAGCTAAATGGACGATGATGCCATACTTCATTACCACTTACCATACTGTCCTCTTACGTAACAGCCACATGTGGTGGCCGCACAGTCAGGGGTGCCTTGTCACGGTTCGTGCTGCTCTCCACGTCGGAGGTTCGAGCCGTACCCCGAGCATGGTGTGTGTGTGTGTGTGTGTGTGTGTGTGTGTGTGTGTGTGTGTGTGTGTGTGTGTGTGTGATCCTTAGCGTAAGTTAGATTACGTAGATTACTTAACTTTATTAATCCAATACAAACAAGTTCATCTCCAGATCAATAATCAATGAAAAGTAATTTTTTTAACTCTTCTTACCATTGCTCATAATCATCAAAGACATGGTCTCCTCTTCCCTTGTCAGTTATTTTGGCAAACAGTTAATCACACTAAAACTTGTTGCCTCCAAATATGTTGTCAGCTCACTGTTTCTCCTCGTAACTCCAACATGAACTCAACTGATGCCTTTGTGCCAGTCTTCAATATTTACATTTAGCAACTCTGTTCTGCAAGCTTCCCATTTGCTGCCATCCAAAATGGCACTGTAAGCAGCCGTGTCTTCCGACTCGTCTAAGTCCCGTCTGCTTAATGGCGACCGCTTTCTTGTCATTTTTTCACACAGTACAATTTCTTGATACATTGCAGTGCATGAAATGTAAATGAGAAATCAAAATTTTATTTAAACTTAGAGCAGAAGGTTCTTATTTCATTCTCGAATTATTGTAGTTTATATCTGAAGGACGGTCACACGTGATGCACCCTTTTGCACCTACATCTACATCTATACTATGCAAATCACCATAAGGTCCACGGCAGAGGGTACGTGCCATTATACCAGTTATTAGGGTTTCTTCTTCTTCCATCCACGTATGGAACATGAGGAGAATGATTGTTTGAATGTCTCTGTGCATCCAGTAATTATTCTAATCTTATCCTCACTATGCATATGTGCGAGGTACATAGGTGGTTGTAATGTATTTACGGTCTTCATTTACAGCCGGTTCTTGAAACTTTGTTAATAGACTTTGTTAGCATAGTTTACATCTACCTTCAAGAGCTTTCTACTTCAGTCTCTGTGACACTCTCCTGTGGATCAAACAAACCTGTGACCATTCATGCTGCCCTGCTCTGTGTATGTTCAATATCCCTTGTTAGCCCTGTCTGGTACAGGTTCCACACGCTTGAGCAATATTCTAGAACTGGTCGCACGAGTGGTTTGTAAGTAATCTCTTTCGTAAAGTGATTGCACTTCTCCAGAATTCTACCAAATGACCAAAGCCTACCACCTGCTTTACCCACAGTAAGCCTATCTGATCATTCCATTTCATTTCCATAGAAGGTGTTACACTCAGGTATTTGTGTGAGTTGGCCGATTCCAACAGAGGCTCACTGATATTATAGTCACAGGATACTACTTTTTTATTTTGTGAACTGCACAATTTTATATTTCTGAACATTTAATGCAAGTTGTCAATCTTTGCACCACTTAGATCTGACTGCATATTTATGCTTCTCTCAGCTAGTACTTCATTATAGATAACTTCATCACCCACAAAGAGTCTGAGATTACTATTAATATTGTCAGCAAAGTCATTAAGGTACAACATGAACAGCAAGGGTCCAAACACATTACCCTGGGGTACATCCAAAATTACTGACAGTAAGTGCAGGTGGTGTACCGAGTCAAACGCTTTTCAGAAATCAAAAAATACTGCATCTACTTGACTGCCTCGATCTAAAGCTTTCAGTACGTCATGTGAGAAAAGTGAGAGTTGGGTTTCACATGACCGATGTTTTCAGACTCCATGCTGGTTGGCACTGAGGTCATACCATTCAAGATACACCATTACATTTGAGCTTGGAGCATGTTCTGCAACAAATCAATATCAAGGATATTAGATGGCAGTTTTGCGGATCACTTCTACTACCCTTCTTGTAGACGTGTGTCCTTGTGTATGGCAAATCACATGGTCAACAATCCTCGTATCTCATAAACAATTCAAAATATGGAAATGAGGTTATTTTTGGAAATGACAGCAAGCAATGAAGGCATGCATGTTGTGTAATACATACTCGAAACCTTTTTATTCAAAAAGATATGAAAGTAACATGTCCGCAATGGTAAGAGAACAGCAACTCAGGATGCATTCAGACATTCACATCACTATATGAAAATCCACTCAGCACATGTATACATATCCACAAAACATGGGGAATGGTGAGCAGGACATGTATCATACCCGTTGCAGTAAAAGCGTTAAGTGCTCTGAAATCACACAGCTTGAAATGCATCGGAACTGACCTGGATTTTGATGTCTTGTCGTTGGTAGCAGCATTCTTCATCAGCCCACAACTGAAAGTTTAAATGACGTGGCATGGTGTTTGCTCAAAGGTTTACACAATACCATTTAGATGGCACACATATTTTATTCCTGTCAAAGTTCAGTTATTACGTGCGGTGGCCAGCTTATATATTACGAACAAATTGTAAGTGCAAGTATTCAGATTAGAACCAACAATAGCCTGTCACACTTGCAGTTGAGTGGTGAAGTCGACTCTTCTTTTTTGGGGCACCAAAAACACAGATCACATTTACATAGGATCGACAAAGTTTGTATTAAGCACTGTCTTGCAGTAATTCATTGGAGTACCATGCACTCTAGCAATTCAATTAATTCAGAACCTAATGAGCATTACCCTGTCCACCAATACCTCACTTCAATGATTGCCATTCCACACTTCATTAAACACAATACAGTCCAGTGAAAATGTCCATTAAATGAGTTTACACAGTTCACTCAAAAGTTATTAAACATTAAGAGTTCTTGAGACTCACAGTAAACAGTGAACATATTTTTGCATACAGATTGAACATATTTGTTGTGCCAGTCAACAATGAGTGCGCACCCAAACATAGGTCTCCTTCATGAACTTACAAACTGCAAATTGGCAATTTTGGGTGACGTTGGACAACTTATAGATGCGCAAAAGAATAAAGCATTATTTTATAAACTACAAGAACTAAAGTGATTTTGATTTATAGAAAATGTTGTTGGTCAGAAATTAAAAAAAAAAAAATTACATGGACACCATTATCCTTCCCAATGTGAATTCCCTTGTTTACATGTAGGAGCAGCATATTGAAAATTATTTGCAAATTACAAGAAGTTAATAATTAGTGATTTGATTTATTAGTGTTTAATCTCATCCTGACACAAAAATTAAAGTAACAAAAATATGTAGTCAAAGTTTGGAATCTAACACTGGTCCTGACAGAATCTGCGATGTAAAATGGCACTGCATACAAACTTCAGTTTAATTATTTCAGGAGACAAAAAGTTCTTAGTAATTTAAAATACTTTAAGGAAAGTCAGATTGCTTCATCTTCATATGTTGTTGGTCCCTTTTTTTCAAATATTTACATTCACGTCTGAAATAACAACACTACTGACGACCCACAGCTGAACGAAATATTTTTAAATTTTTTCACTGATTGAATTCTTTGAAATCAGCTGCACTAGGGACGCCTCAACTACCCAACAGTTACACATGAAAATTTGTGCTGGACCAGGACTCTAAGCCATATTTCCCTCTTCTTGTGATCGGTCAGATCAACCATTTCAGCTATCCATACAAGCTCCCTGTACCAATTAAAACCTCCAAATGTACCTGTCTACATCCTTATATTGTAGACCACTATATTCATCACCTAATGCTCACAACATTACTCGGATTCTCGCAACCGGGAGAATGGGACAACGAGGGATTGAGGTGATCGATTTAGTGAACTACGATATAAGGATACAGACGGTGTGACATATGTAGGTTACAGTCAGTCTGGGGAGTGTGCACGGACAGCAGAACTGGTCGAGGTGACCAGTCACAAGAAGTGGGAAATCTGGCTTCACGTCACGTGTCACTGTTGGGCAGTAGACCTAGCTGTAATGAAGCTAACGTCAAGGAATTCTCAGTCAGTGAATTCCTACAGCTGTGGATAGTTATTCGCGAGTGTTCTTTCAGACACACATGTACGTAAAACGTGCCTAGGCAGCCACGCGACAGTAACACTGGTCTCGATTCATCGTTTTCTCATTCTCACTGTTGTGAGAATTCTTGTAACATCCCAAGCAATAGCTGATGAATACAGTGGACCATCATGTAAGGATGTGGACTGTTTACGGAGGTTTCGGTCAGTCCAGGCAGTGTGCACAGATAGCCGAATGGATTACTGGAAGTGTCCGCGATAAGTGAAAATACAGGATCGAATCCTGATCCATGAAAAATTTTCACACGTCGTTACAGTGTATTAAGCCTATACTGAATGCAGATAATGTCAACAGATTTGCAGTCAGTGGTAAAATTTCAAAAAGCTCATATGCTTCTTCGTCTTGCCAACTGTAGCACTGACTTTTAAATGATTGTAGCCTTTGATTAACATGCTCTATAGCCAAACTAATGGTGCCAAAATAATCAGAAAACTAATATAAGAATCTGAATAACAAACTTAAGTGAAATGAAACCTAAATAAGAACTTGAGAATTTCATCTAGTTGTCACATGATCTAGGTTTTACATGATAAATGCATTGAAAATAAGAAAATTATCAACAAAAAATATGGTTATTTATGGGAGTAGAAATAACACAATAGATGGGCAGAATAACCAGTGTCTTCTCTAACATTCCCAATAGTCTTTCACTAAAACATCATCATCTTCCTTCTAGGGGTTCCCTGTCGAGTTCATGAAGAATCTCTGTAATACATTCCTCTATATAATGTTTTCCTCTATGTTAAGTCCACTTCCCTGGGGCACTCCCGACAACACCCTCGTCTCCGACGAACACTCGCCCTCGAGGACAACAAACTGGGTTCTATTACTTAAGAAGTCTTCGAGCCACTCACATATATGTGAAACTATTCCGTATGCTCGTATATTCCTTAACAACCAGCAACAGAGCACCGTGTCAGATATGGAATCTACTTTAAGTGACTTCAACCCCAAGTCAATTAAGAGAGAGACCTTGAGGTCATAAACTCTAGCAAATGATTTTCCACGAACTTAACATTTATGTGGCTTTACTCCAGAGTGCATGATACATGGTTCTTGAGGTAATCAAAAGCAAAGGATATACAGCATAAATTACATTTGTATGGTTTTGTATGTGCATGCAATGTAGAAAGTAATTTAGATTTCTTTTAGCAGAGAGAGCAGTTATTGGGTCGACAAGGAAGTACCTGTGATGTATGATCAATGTAACTGACTTGTTCATATGAACTGTTACCACTGACTGCATAGAAGGAACACGCATGTCGTCTCTTGAGCTGAAAATACGTTTGCACAAATCACTTGAGCTACATTACATTCACAGTGTCAGCAAATGTGTGTGCTGTCAGAGTCCTGTCATACTCTTTCATCCTCAAATGCTTATTGGGTCAAAATCAGTGAGAAACAGTTCACTTACAACTAAATCAATTCTCCACAACACACCAGATGGTGTGTGGTGGAGTATCTACACCATCACAGTATCTGCAAACATGTGACAGTGGTTCTACACTAGCAACGTGAATAAAGACATGCATTACGAGGCAGTATTTTGATGAAACACTCTGTGGGCATGAACTGCAGGTGAATACAGAAAAGTTATGGTCCATCATGCTCACATTATCTGTACTGCAGAGGAAATTATCCTCTTGTGTTGTAATTCCTTGTGCTGGAACACAGTAACTCCCGAAGTGTGTCGACACCTCTTGCGGCATCACCAATTCATCGTGGGTCACATTCTGAAGATTACTTTCTTCAAATGAAGCACTGTCATTCTCATCAGAAATCTGAGTACACCTGAAACATCAAGATAATAAAAAGAAGAAAATTTACAAAAAATACAGATCAACAAAACTATTCTATCAAGAGTATATTAATTACTGCAGAGAAATAGCTTCATGTGACCGTAAAAAATAATGATTTTGCTATTTCACCAAACTACAAACACATTTATACACAGAATAGAACCTTTATTGTGAGACAGGTTCCCGAAGAAACTAGATGTGAGTTTACTACAGAATAGTATAAGGGACAGTCAAATGAAAATGAGGCAGATGGAAAGAAGTATGTAAGCTGTTTATTATTTCAAAGGCAATCACCACAATTCTTCTCGCATTTATCCCACTGTGTGACAAGACGGTCAAATGCCTTCATAGTAAAATGTTTGTTGTTGTCTACAGAACTGTCATGGTACCAAGACACGCACCTCTTTGTTCAAAGCAAATCAATAGCCAAGATCATCATCTTTCAGAGTTCCAAAAATAGAAAAATCGCGTGAGGAGGGATCGGCACTGTATTGCGTGTGTGAGGGCTTCCCAGCAAAACTTCTGCAGTGTACTCTAAACAACTCTGGCAAAATGTTTCATGGACCTATGTAACATACTATCTGTCTTCTTTTAGTAAGCGATTCCCTACTGTGTTTCGCTGACGAATGTCCAAGTCTCACGCTATGTATGCATGCTGTTCGAATGGCTCTGAGCACTATGGGACTTAACATCTATGGTCATCAGTCCCCTAGAACTTCGAACTACTTAAACCTAACTAACCTAAGGACATCACACAACACCCAGCCATCACGAGGCAGAGAAAATCCCTGACCCCGCCGTGAATCGAACTCGGGAACCCGGCCGCGGGAAGCGAGAACGCTACCGCATGACCATGAGCTGTGGACTATGCATGCTGTTATTGTATTTCTTTTCTATTCTGCTGGGCCAACAAGACTTATATTTCAAGTATCATTTTGATATTCAAGAATTTATAGCCAGGAATAAGAAATATCTGTTATTTTCTTCTCATTTTTGATGTTATTTTATTGCCGATTATTATTTTATTTTCTGACAAGTGTGATACTAAGATTTTGATTGCTAATGTTTTAAGCACCATTTGTTCCTTTTTTATGTACAAAACAAAAATATATTTATCAATTACATCATATTTACTCATGTCACAGATCACAAATCTTTGTTACTGGGATGGAAAGAAATCATTTTCATCAAATTGTTCCAATCAGATCAATTAAAGAAATATTAATTCTGTAACCACATATAATGGAAAGTATTTCCAAACTAAAACACTGCCGTAATATCAATGTTCTCTCTGCAGAAACTATACTGCCAATCTGCCCATACTTCAGTGTAGTGGGAAAGGAAGTGACTGGGTCTTCTTTCAAACACTGATGAATTGCCAATAAACAAGAGTAAACATCTGTGGACATGCGACATCCTGCAAATGCGTTTCTGGCAGTAAAAGTGATTTGCTTATATATTTGTTCATTTTTTTCTGTTTTATGACTGATGTTTATGATGACTGCCGGTCCATTGCACAGCCAATATCTAAGTTGAAAGGTGTCAATTTGGTTGTGCATTGCTGTTGCCACTGAATCTAAACCCATAAATAACTATCAGTCATCAGCGACTCTTCGGGCTTTCCCAGCAGGTACGACCAATATATAGCTCTAGAATGTGCTGTCAAATTGGCTTTCGTGTATATTACAATACTTCTTTGAAGCAACTACTTATCATCAGGTGGTATCTGTTGTTGCTGCTGGCAAGCAACAACTGCCGCTTATTGCGCGACGTTATGGTTTGAAGGTGTTTAGGAAACAAGGAGAAAAATAGGAAAGGTCATGGCAACAATGGACACATTGGCTTGTGTAACAAACCCTCTTGTCTTGATCTTGCCCAAACAACACATTTTTAAAATATGCACTATGTGATCAAAAAAATCCGGACATCCACAAAAACATACATTTTTCATATTAGGTGCATTGTGCTGCCACCTACTGCCAGGTACTCCATATCAGCGACCTGAGCAGTCATTAGACATCGTGAGAGAGCAGAATGGGGCGCTCCACGGAACTCACGCACTTAGAACGTGGTCAGGTGACTGGGTGTCACTTGTGTCATACGTCTGTGCGTAAGATTTCCACACTCCTAAACATCCTTAGGTCCACTGTTTCCGATGTGATAGTGAAGTGGAAACGTGAGAGGACACGTACAGCACAAAAGCGTACAGGCCGACCTCGTCTGTTGACTGACGGAGACTGCCGACAGTTGAAGAGGGTCGTAATGTGTAATAGGCAGACACCTATCCAGACCATCATACAGGAATTCCAAACTGCACCAGGATCCACTGCAAGTACTGTGACAGTTAGGTGGGAGATGAGAAAACTTTGATTTCATGGTCGAGCGGCTGCTCGTAAGCCACATCACGCTGGTAAATGCCAAACGAAGCCTCGCTTGGCGTAAGGAGCGTAAACAATGGACGATTGTAAAGTGGGAAAACGTTGTGTGGTGTAACAAATCACGGTACACAATGTGGCAGTCCGCTGGCAGGGTTTGGGTATGGCGAATGCCCGGTGAACGTCATCTGCCAGCGTGTGTAGTGCCTACAGTAAAATTCGGAGGCGGTGGTGTTACGGTGTGGTCGTGTTTTTCACAGAGGGGGCTTGCACCCCTTGTTGTTCAGCGTAGCACTTTCACAGCACAAGACAACAGTGATGTTTTAAGCACCCTCTTGTTTTACACCGTTGAAGACCAATTCGGGGATGGTGACTGCACCTTTCAACACGATCGAGCACCTGTTCATAATGCACGGCCTGTGACAGAGTGGTTACACGACAATAACATCCTTACAATGGACTGGTCTGTAGTGTCGTGACCTGAATCCTATACAACACTTTTGCGCTGCCTTTCCCAGAAAAACCTTCCAGCACCTGACTGAACGTATGCCTGCAAGAGTGGAAGCTGTCATCAAGGCTAAAGGTGGGCCAACACCACACTGAATTCCAGCATTACCGATGGAGGGCACCAAGAACTTGTAAGTCTTTTTCAGCCAGGTGTCTGGATAGTTTTGATCACATAGTGTAGTTGTATGAATGCTCTGTACAACATTGAAACACCACCTTAACTATGGTATTTTTTTATTAATGCAGTCTTGAAATTTTGTAGTCTGACTGGGTATCAAGAATTTTAAAGAATTGGAGATGAACAAAAACGTGATGCAAAATCTGAGGTTTCTGAGGATACGGTCACACTACAGTCTGGTGAGCTGCTCTCGTACCTGGTGTAGTGCGGGTAGGTGGGGAGTGGAACGGTGCTGCCTCCAGTCTCCAGCAGCTGGGGCTGCTCCGACACGCCAGCGTGGTGTTGTGGCTGGTGGGGTCGGTGGCTGTGGTGTCGGAGCTGGCTGTGGCGCAGACACACCGACGCTGCCGAGCCCCTGTGGAACGGCTGCTTCACGCCCCGGGAGCGGCATTTTCTGTTCTCCAACATGTCGCCATGTTGTGGATCTGCAACAGACAAACACAGTAACGTAACCGTCCGGTGAGCAGTTCGTCGAAGCACACACCACCGGGGCATCCGCCGTCTCTGAACATAAAATAATATAGGTTTATGGTCTCTTCTACAATTATCAGCCAACTCATGTTGCCAAAACACATACACAAACTTCCTACTCATCATTACCAGAAAAAGTGTTCAAGTTTGATGTCCAGCTCGTTCCTTTACAACCAATGGATCACAGACTCCTCTGCCTAGAGCCCGTTGGAGGGCCAACTGCACTGTCTGGAAAAATTTTCACGGCCAATGGTGGGGAGGAGGGAGTCCTGACGTTCGTCCAGTGCTGCCTCTTTATTCTACTTGATGCCTCTGCCATTTTCTCACCAGAGCTTTCAGAGTGTATTTTTACAAACTCCAGATCTTATGCAGACCTGGACAAACCAAGGAGCTGTTCCACAACAACATCATTCTGCGATTCAGCCATCACCGAGACAGTGAAACATTAAGTACACCACAATTTTGTTAACTGAGACAGTGTGGTGTCACAAGGCTTAGGCCTGTCCCACCCCTCATTAAATCGACCAAGACTTATACGAAAAATTGTAAGAACAGTTATTATTATTATGTTCTTTAAGTTTGTTTTTGGGTTTTCAGAAATACTGTGGGAAGAAAGTTTATTTATGTTGCAGATAACGTGGAAGGCGTTGCCCGACGATCACGACGCAAGTTCGACGTAGTGGCAAGTGAGCGAGGAATAAAACGAATGCTGCAAACTACCGCGAGCCACGGAAGAGCCCGGGCCGCCAGGGCGAAGAACTTCCTAGGTCGTCGTCGGACAACGTCAAAGGAAGAGGCATTCTGCTTTCTCTTTGCAAACAGATCGATTGAGTCTCGAAAGGTTCGTGTAAAACGTATAGGCAGGTGACACATTAGGTGTGACCCGATGCCTGTAATGCTTCCACAGTTATTAAAAAGTTCTTAAATGGCAAAAACAAAAGTTCATCATTTATATAGATAAAAAGTAGTAAAGATAGAGGAAAGGAAGGGTTGCGGCGTCAGAACAAAAAGTGATACATCACTCAGCAACGAAGAAGCATGTAAACCGCGGGCATTGCGTGGTGAAAACAAATCAACTAACAAAATAGTAAGTCTATAACAAAGCATAAAGCCACATAACACTGCAACAGTTGTAACCAACTGAGCTCTGCACGGGATATGGCGTTGGGAAAAATAGGTCAAGAACACACTGATCTGAAAGCAACAGATGAAGTGGGCAGAAGACCAGTAGTCAACACCTGGGCGGCCACCACCACCACCACCACCACCACCACCACCAGTCAACTCCTCTAGTGGCAAGCAACTGGTGCACCCACTGGGGCCTCAGCACAGGAGTCTGCAGTCTAGCAGATGCTTGTGACAATACAATACCGGATTTGGCTGATGGCCAGAGATTTCATCGATGAAATTCCCTAAGAAAGCCTGCATTCACTTCTTTACAGGTTGTTAGTCTGCATTCTCTTCAGATTCTTCTTAAGCCTTGTTTACTCTGGATTGAATGGGAGTGAGTACAAGGATATGAGCATCAGCAACAATTCACTTTCATCTGTGAAGAAGCATTTACACTAGACAAAATGGAAGATAAAGCTGATAAATCAGTACAGTATTGTTTTGGTGCTTATAATTGTCACACACAATATACCACTGTACAAAGAGACACACGGGCCAAGACTTTGATATCCAGATACGACTATTTTAGATGGCGGATTCAAAAAAGAAGAATTTAGGTGTCTGAATCTGTACATAAGGGTGAAACGCACGAAGATAGTGCGCGTAACACAGAATCACAGATTCAGCCTTCCTTAGCATTATTCCAACACTATCCATGTATACCTCCCCCCATGAACCATGGACCTTGCCATTGGTGGGAAGGCTTGCGTGCCTCAACGATACAGATAGCCGTACTGTAGGTGCAACCACAATGGAGGGGTATCTGTTGAGAGACCAGACAAACGTGTGGTTCCTGAAGAGGGGCAGCAGCCTTTTCAGTAGTTGCAGGGGCAACAGTCTGGATGATTGGCTGATCTGGCCTTGCAACACTAACCAAAACGGCCTTGCTGTGCTGGTACTGCGAACAGCTGAAAGCAAGGGGAAACAACAGCCGTAATATTTCCCGAGGGCATGCAGCTTTACTGTACGGTTAAATGATGATGGCGTCCTCTTGGGTAAAATATTCCGGAGGTAAAATAGTCCCCCATTCGGATCTCCAGGCGGGGACTAGTCAAGAGGATGTCGTTATCAGGAGAAATAAAACTGGCGTTCTACGGATCGGAGCGTGGAATGTCAGATCCCTTAATCGGGCAGGTAGGTTAGAAAATTTAAAAAGAGAAATGGATAGGTTAAAGTTAGATACAGTGGGAATTACTGAAGTTCGGTGGCAGGAGGAACAAGACTTATGGTCAGGTGACTACAGGGTTATAAATACAAAATCAAATAGGGGTAATGCAGGAGTAGGTTTAATAATGAATAAACCAATAGGAGTGCGGGTAAGCTACTACAAACAGCATAGTGAACGCATTATTGTGGCCAAGATAGACACAAAGCCCATGCCTACTACACTAGTACAAGTTTATATGCCAACTAGCTCTGCAGATGGCGAAGAAATTGAAGAAATGTATGATCAGATAAAAGAAATTATTCAGGTAGTAAAGGGAGACGAAAATTTAATAGTCATGGGTGATTGGAATTCAACAGTAGAAAAAGGGAGAGAAGGAAACATAGTAGGTGAATATGGATTGGGGCTAAGAAATGAAAGAGGAAGCTGTCTATTAGAATTTTGCACAGAGCATAACTTAATCATAGCTAACACTTGGTTCAAGAATCATAAAAGAAAGTTGTATACATGGAAGAATCCTGGAGATACTAAAAGGTATCAGATAGATTACATAATGGTAAGACAGAGATTTAGGAACCAGGATTTAAATTGTAGGACATTTCCAGGGGCAGATGTGGACTCTGACCGCAATCTATTGGTTATGAACTGTAGATTAAAACTGAAGAAATTGGAAAAAGGTGGGGATTTAAGGAGATGGGACCTGGATAAACTGACTAAACCAGAAGTTGTATAGAGTTTCAGGGAGAGCATAAGGGAACAATTGACAGGAATGGGGGAAAGAAATACAGTAGAAGATGAATGGGTAGCTCTGAGGGATGAAGTAGTGAAGGCAGCAGAGGATCAAGTAGGTAAAAAGACGAGGGCTAATAGAAATCCTTGGGTAACAAGAAATATTGAATTTAATTGATGAAAGGAGAAAATATAAAAATGCAGTAAATGAAGCAGGGAAAAAGGAATACAAACGACTCAAAAATGAGATCGATAGGAAGTGCAAAATGGCTAAGCAGGCATGGCTAGAGGACAAATGTAGGGATGTGGAGGCTTATCTCACTAGGGGTAAGATAGATACAGCCTACAGGAAAATTAAAGAGACCTTTGGAGAATGGAGAACCACTTGTATGAATATCAAGAGCTCAGATGGAAACCCAGTTCTAAGCAAAGAGGGGAAAGCAGAAAGGTGGAAGGAGTATATAGAGGGTCTATACAAGGGCGATGTACTTGAGGACAATATTATGGAAATGGAAGAGGATGTAGATGAAGATGAAATGGGAGATACGATACTGTGTGAAGAGTTTGACAGAGCACTGAAAGACCTGAGTCGAAACAAGGCCCCGGGAGTAGACGACATTCCATTTGAACTACTGACGGACGGCCTTGGGAGAGCCAGTCCTGACAAAACTCTACCATCTGGTGAGCAAGATGTACGAGACAGGAGGAATACCCTCAGACTTCAAGAAGAACATAATAATCCCAATCGCAAAGAAAGGAGGTGTTGACAGATGTGAAAATTACCGAACTGTCAGTTTAATAAGTCACAGGTGCAAAATATTAACACGAATTATTTACAGACGAATGGAAAAACTGATTGAAGCCGACCTCGGGGAAGATCAGTTTGGATTCTGTAGAAATGTTGGAACACGTGAGGCAATACTGACCTTACGACTTATCTTAGAAGAAAGATGAAGGAAAGGCAAACCTATGTTTCTAGCATTTGTAGACTTAGAGAAAGCTTTTGACAATGTTGACTGGAATACTCTCTTTCAAATTCTAAAGGTGGCAGGGGTAAAATACAGGGAGCGAAAGGCTATTTACAATATGTACAGAAACCAGATGGGTAGCTCTGAGGGATGGAGTAGTGAAGGCAGCAGAGGATCAAGTAGGTAAAAAGTGGTTGAGAAGGGAGTGAGACAGGGTTGTAGCCTCTCCCCGATGTTATTCAATCTGTATATTGAGCAAGCAGTAAAGGAAACAAAAGAAAAAATTGGAGTAGGTATTAAAATCCAGGGAGAAGAAATAAAAACCTTGAGGTTCGCCGATGACATTGTAATTCTGTCAGAGACGGCAAAGGACTTGGAAGAGCAGTTGAATGGAATGGACAGTGTCTTGAAAGGAGGATGTAAGATGAACATCAACAAAAGCAAAACAAGGAAATGGAATTTAGTCGAATTGAGTCGGGTGATGCTGAGGGAATTAGATTAGGAAATGAGACGCTTAAAGTAGTAAAGCAGTTCTGCTATTTGGGGAGCAAAATAACTGATGATGGTAGAAGTAGAGGGGATATAAAATGTAGACTGGCAATGGCAAGGAAAGAGTTTCTGAAGAAGAGAAATTTGTTAACATCGAGTATAGATTTAAGTGTCAGGAAGTCGTTTCTGAAAGTATTTATATGGAGTGTAGCCATGTATGGAAGTGAAACATGGACAATAAATAGTTTGGACAAGAAGAGAATAGAAGCTTTCGAAATGTGGTGCTACAGAAGAATGTTGAAGATTAGATCGGTAGATCATGTAACTAATGAGGAAGTACTGAATAGGATTGGGGAGAAGAGGAGTTTGTGACACAACTTGACAAGAAGAAGGGACCGGTTGGTAGGACATGTTCTGAGGCATCAAGGGATCACAAATTTAGCATTGGAGGGCAGCGTGGAGGGTAAATATCGTAGAGGGAGACCAAGAGATGAATACACTAAGCAGATTCAGAAGGATGTAGGTTGCAGTAGGTACTGGGAGATGAAGGAGCTTCCACAGGATAGGGTAGCATGGAGAGCTGCATCAAGCCAGTCTCAGGACTGAAGACCACAACAACAACAAACAACATCCATGTATCTTGGCTGACGATTTTTGTGGGCTCCACATTACAACAGAGGAAAAAATTTAAAAGCAGAACACTTATTACCAATGACAAACATAAATTAAAAAAGGCTAGCATTTACACTCTCATTATTAGCAACTGAAAACATTTACATTAGTGACTATCATTCCAGCAGCTGTTATGTAGCAGATAGCTTGTGAAGTCTGCAGTGACATACAGGGTGTTTCAGACAAAGTGTATGCCTCTGCAGAATAATAAGTGACAGGAATATTTATTGAGATAGGTCCACGTAAGTAACGCTACAATTTCTGCAGGGTTATTAACCTAGTTTACTGAGATACTTTCCAGAGAGTTACAGCAACAAGATACAA
The DNA here is from genome assembly GCF_021461385.2 of Schistocerca piceifrons. NCBI lineage: Eukaryota > Metazoa > Arthropoda > Insecta > Orthoptera > Acrididae > Schistocerca > Schistocerca piceifrons. Next base: position 9,034,055 of record NC_060148.1, read on the forward strand.
GTTTTTTTTTATATAGAATGTTAGTCTTTTCTATAATGTGGCTGATATACTTACACCAACTGTGTACAAAAACACTTTTTCATCACATTTAATAATACTGTAAGAAGGAAAGTTGCTACTCACCATATAGCAGAGAAGCTGAGTCACAGATAGGCACAACAAAAACCGTCTCACACTTAGAAATTTTGGCCAAGGCCATTGTCAACAATAGACACACACGCGCACGTGCGCGGACACACACACACACACACACACACACACACACACGCCTAGACCTAGATGCAAGACCTGTCCCACACATCGTCCTACCACCACCTACTCCTGTCCAGTCACTAACATTACCTATCACATCAAAGGCAGGGGTACCTGTGAAACCAGTCGTGTGGTCTACAAGCTAATCTGCAACCACTGTGCTGCATTCTATGTAGGCATCACAACCGACAAGCTGTCTATCCACACGAATGGCCACCGACAAACGGTGGCCGAGAAAATAGTGGACCACCCTGTTGCTCAACAAGCTGCCAAACATGATACCCTTCATTCTAATGACTGCTTCGCAGCCTGTGCCATACGGATTCTTCTCACCAACACCAGCTTTTCTGAATTGCGCAGGTGGGAACTTTCCCTGCAATATATCCTATGTTCCCGCAACCCTCCTGGCTTCAACCTTCGTTAGTCACTGTCCTCACCCATCCAGCCCCCTCCCTGTTCTCATTCCAGCACTGCACAGCCGTCATTCCACCATCACACCCAGTCTTTTTTTTATATATCTGCCCTCTGCCCAACCTGCAGCATTTCACTGTCCACCATCTCCACTGTACTATCCCTCCCCCTCCCCACCCCAGCCTCCTCCTTTCCCCCACCCAGTCGCCACTCCCATCATGCACTGGTGCAGCTTCTCGCAGTGTGGTTTCATTGCCTGAGACTGCAGTCATGTGTGTGAGTTGCGTTTGCGTTTGTGTGTGTGTGTGTGTGTGTGTGTGTGTGTGTGTGTGTGTGTGTGTGTGTGTGTGCGCTGTAACACCTCCGATTTTTATCCTGACCTGATCTGATTGAATAGCAGCCCAATATTTATTCTTAATATGACTGTGTACCTAATGGGGCTGGTAATCGGAATTGACTGCTACGGAAGTTGTTACTTTCCAGTTCGTCCTTCTCAATACTGTAACAATGAAATGTCTGGTAACAAGGAAACACCAACACAGTTTCACTAATTACGAACCTATATTCTTCTCAAAAACACAAAAAAAAAAAAAAAGAAGACAGCCACTGCCTTCGTCATACATATCTAATTACGGCTAATCTCACCACAGGCTTTCTTCATTTTCCATTATCGTCACACGCTAATCCATCACTGCATCCAACACTGAAATCCAAGGTTAGGCCGGCGCGGTAGACGCGAAACTAAAATCGGCATTAGTAAAGTCGCTGATCACTTTGGTAATAATACTTCTTCACCTTCCCGGTATTATTCTAGTACAAAGGGGTCTAGCCACGGCGATGGCGACTCCCTTCTCCGTTAAAGCCTTGCATTTCAACAAAGACCTCCACACACCTCTACCCGCAACACGGCACTGGCTCAACTCCACACTCGCTCACGCAAACACGACACAATCGATTGTTCGCGCTATCGACCTGTGCCGGGTGCAAATTTATAGTAAGGGCCTACGGACCCCTTACAGTGCGCATGAGCATGTGTGTTTATTGTTGAGAAAGGCCACTGGCTGAAACCTTTAAGTGTGAAACTCTTTGTGTTGTGCCTATCTACGAATCATCAACTCCACTATATGGTGAGTAGCAACTTTCTTTCTCATAATATTGTTACATTCCATCCCGGATTTTCCATCACAATTCGTTTGAGAGCTAGATGCCTTCAAAGTGTTTGGTGTAGATCTAACATACTGTACATAATAATTAGCTGTGTACAGATGGGTGTTCTGGAAATGGAATGTTGATGTAAGTGAGATGTTCAAATGTGTATCCACGTTCCTGAATGCACAACACGGTGCACCTTCTAAACAACCTGTGCATCGGTTGTAACATTGCTGTTGTCACAGACCGGCAAGCCTCCTCAATGTGCTGTTAATTGTCTCGTTCGCTTAGAGTCGCGACAGTCACTTTACCCCACCATATACATGGCAAATTGGACCACACGAACAAGTGGGGTTGAAGGAACTGTTTACACATCCACGTTGCCGATGCTCAGGGAATAGCGACAAAATGCCAATGAAGCAGCTAGGGCATATACCCCGAGATATCCCGGCCGGAGAGCTCCACCGGCCATTACATTCTTACGTGCTACACGACAACTTCAGGGAACGAGTAGTTTGAGAAGGTGCAAGAGTAAAAGACAAAGATCAGCAAGAAGTGAGAAGCTGGAGGTGTTTGTTTTGGCTGCAATGCACCACAATCCACACGTCGGCTTGTGAGACGGTGGTGCAGTCACTAGCATCAGCATTACATCTGTGTGGTGCACAGTACTGGGTCACTTGTTTCACCCTTACCACCAATCACTGACACAGGAGCTTCATAGAAACAATTTCAATTGGAGAGCTACTTTCCGCAAATGGTCTGCATACTTTCGTTCTCGACACCTCACAAAGTGTTATGTTCTCCAGTGAATTCACGTTCACTAAATTGCGGTGCAGTGAACTGTCACAATAACATTACTAGGACACATAAAATCCTAGGTGGGTACACCCGGTTGACCGTCAATGGAGATGTTGCATTAATCTATTAATGTGTGGTGTGGAATCCTTGGGATGAAATTATCAGTCCACACTTCTTCGCAGGTACACTGACAAGTGAGACATATCGCCGACCGTTTAGGTGTTCTTCTTGACAATGCCCGTCTAAACATTAGAGGTCGTATTTGGATGCAGCACGATGGTAACCCAGCCTGTTGTGCAAGCACTAAACAACAGACTCCCTGGAACATGGTAGGGACCGAGGGGAGGGGGGGGTCTCCTCAGGAATGTTGCACAAGGTCCGATTTAACACCAGGACATCTCATTCTGTGGGGAACTCTAAAGAACCATGTTTATGTCACTAAACCCACACTCTGAGATGACCTCGAATGGCGCATTGAGGAAGCTTGTCGCTCTATTACGCCGTGTGACGTTACACTTCACTCGCAGGCTGTTTAGATGGCACACTGCATGGTGCAGTCACGAACATGGGCACACATCTGAACACCTCACCCATATCGACATTCTGCCACCAGAACATTTGTCTGCTTACAGCAAAGTACTATGTACAACACATTTCATCCACCCACTAACACTTTGAAGGTTTCTAGTTCGCAAACTAAATGTGATAGAAATGGGATTTTAACTGATTTGTACACAGTTGCCTGAAATACATGAGCTACTTCATAGAAAATTTAAAAACTGTACCTTGCTCCAACTTTCTGGAGAATAACTCAACAACTTATCTTCATAACACCACAAAAAGTGTAATGTTTCTTATGTGGAACTAATTAAACAAATATTTCTGTTACCTTTTACTTTGTAAGTTACAAGGACATAAACTTTATCTTAAACACACTGTATGTAAAGCACATTAAGAATCTTATCAAAGTACGTATACAGAAATACAGGTATTGTCTGTCACTTCATAAATCTACTATACGGTTTGTAAGAAGATAGACAGCGTGATGTGAAATATGGTTTCCCGGCTATTACACAAGTTGAAAATATGGTCACTATTTTTTTTATAAACTTAAATTTGCCATATTTCGTGACAGTACCTTTTCCATTAGACGTTTGCAAGCAAATATAAGTCTTGGCTTCAGTTGTCTAAGTACGATTCCACTATGCATCTATGTCGGCTGCAGAAAATGACTTGGTTCAGCGTGTTTCTCTCATTTTGGTGTTTCAAATACAGTTTCTTCCAATGTAGTTTCTTCTTTTCAGATAATACAAAAATAATAGTTAACATAATCCAAAATTATTTATGACTGCGACCTTCACATTGTTCTTCCGTCAACACACGCCAAGAGTTAGCTTCCGACTCGGACGGACTATAGTCAAAGACTACTCCAACGTCAAAGATATTTTACACAATCAGTTTCTTTGCTATTCTTCGATACATTTTCTAATAGTAATCAATATGCTTTTACTCTCAAAAACAGAAGTAAATTAACATATAATAAGACAAATTATAATAAATTCTGACAAAAATATAAGAAAACATTTTCAATTCAGTATCGACAAATGCGGTAAAAAAATAACATCTCCCAGATCCATTACAGATGGCAGGTAAATCTTTTTTACTTATCAGGTCATTCCATGCCAAATGGTCTACAGGTTCCCACATGCCATCACACATTTTGGTAAAATTTTGTGAGAACAAATCGCACATGTTCCCAATGAACATTGCTGACGTTTCATTGTCTTTACTTCAATACTTCTGGAGATATACGGGTAGTCATTTGTTTGAAGCTATAGCACAGCTATCAAGTGTACCAGTGAGTATTCGGCAACTTTGAAACATAATAATTACATTAATACTTTCTTACACGAAACAAAACTAGGTCATCTTGTACAGCTTATGCACTATTAAGCGAAATTGAAAAAATAAAAATAAAATAAAGATTTCTCGGTCAATTCACATATGGATAATTACAAGTCAAATAAGTCAAGAAAACAGACACCTGGGCGAAAAAAGAAAAAGGAGAGAGAAAAAAAAAATGAGGTTTAGCTTCCTACATCACTTTTAAAAAAGCACATGCATCTCTTACAAAATTTTCATTAGAAACATTGTGTTCTACACCATCTAAAAGCCTATATTTGGTTTTGGAATGTGTGCATACAACACCATAAAAAAGAATGACAAAATGGAGGTGCACTGAAAATGAGCCCATGTTCTAAAGGTACTCAATTTAAATCTGACATCTTTTTATTATGTTCTACTATTGTTTAGTACTCTCTTGGGATGGCAATCCCAAAAGTCTTTATGATCAAGATGTGTGATAAAGTCCAAATAACACAAAAAACTTCAAACAATCAAACTGGTTATAAACTTCACAATCTTACTGTGCATTACTGAGGCAGTGGAGATGATGGTAATAAAATTGTTGCATAATCAGCTGCAGCACACATCTTATAAACAGCTTGCAGGTTTTACACCACTGTCGCATTGTGTACATTTTGATGAAGATCATAACAGTCTTCCTGGCTTATTTTGGAATGGATCCATGGTACAAAGAATTATTAATATATCTTTTTATCATGTAATGCTATTGATGTCAATATAATAGAGGGAAACATTCCACGTGGGAAAAAATATACATAAAAACAAAGATGAGGTGACTTACCGAACGAAAGCGCTGGCAGGTCGATAGACACACAAACATACACACAAAATTCTAGCTTTCGCAACCAACGGTTGCCTCATCAGGAAAGAGGGAAGGAGAGGGAAAGACGAAAGGATGTGGGTTTTAAGGGAGAGGGTAAGGAGTCATTCCAATCCCAGAGCGGAAAGACTTACCTTGGGGGGAAAAAAGGACAGGTATACACTCGCGCACACACACACATATCCATCCACACATACAGACACAAGCAGACATATTTAAAGACCTAATGCTATTGATGTGCTAGTTTAATTCAGGTTTAAGGTATAGTTTACTCTGTGTTAATATAGTTTGCGGTTAACGTGGATCGTTAGTGTACACATGAGAATAGTGTAAATGTGAGGTATGGTCCATGGTGGCTTTACTATTTCTGGTTCCCGATTGCCATAATGAACTCACCTGATAGCAGTGTAACAGCAGCCATGGGACAGTTTCTTTACTAGAGGTGCCCAAAGCTGATAAGGGTTTCTTTGCACACTTCTGTAAGTGTCAGAGGGTGAAAGTAGAAGAGGTCTCTTTTAGAACCCTATGCTTATGTTTAATTCAAGCTACTTGAGTCTTTTACAGGTGTCATTAACTTGCTGTAGAATGTGAGGAGGAGAACTATACTGCTGGCCAGATGATGTCACTCATGGGATCGATGGGGAAGAAATTTTGGTAAGATAGAACCCAAAAAATTACACTTTTCAGATGTGTTTGCCTCTAATTATTAGACCCACAAAAACAGAGAAAATAGTTCTTTTTATTGGAGTACTTATTCCATTGCAATTTTTATAAAAAGAATTATGTAGAGCTTGTGTGTGTGTGTGTGTGTGTGTGTGTGTGTGTGTGTGTGTGTGTGTGTGTGTCTGTCCATATCAAAAGATTTAATTTGAGAATGAGTGGAATATGGATCAAATTTTCAATGTACTTCTACATCGCTGTTCTTTTTAGTGCCTTGTGTCCTCACATTTTAAAATCAAATACAGTGTTTTAGGTGGTTCAGAACATGGTTTTTCAAATGGAAATGGTTTAAGAGTGTTTGCAGAAGACTTTTTTTGGTATAAGTGGGCCCAAAGCAGCCATTTTGGCATTTTCCAGGAAAATTGTTAACATTGCCCTAAACTTGTAAACTGCTGGGAAGCACTAAGAGAATTAAATTTTATATTCCAAGACCTTGTATTGGCAAGTTATTACAAGCCAAGTTTCAGGTTTATCCAGCAGTTACTTTCAAAGATATAAAAAGCTCAAATTGATATCTTTTTGGAGTACTTATTTTTCCAGTCAATTTTGCTTCAAATTATCCATACGAAAACCGTTCATCAAATATTTTTCTATTATTTCGCTTAAGAGAGTGCAAAAAGTTGTACAAAGTGCACTAGTTTTGTTTACTTCGATAAAATGCTGCTGGAGATGATATGTCTCCAACTTGCTGCAAACTCAAAGGAGCCCTGTTGATAGCTGTCCTACGAGGTCAAACGAATGACTATATCTGTGCCAGTATTACACCAGTGAAAGTAAAACTTTATAAATGTCGGTTGGTAATGTGTACAATTGTTCACACAAAGTTTCAAGAAAATCCATAACGGTCGTGTGGGAACTTTTTTCGAACTTAGGCCGCTCGGCATGGAATGGCTCTATCATCAAAAATCCCCAACAGAACAGTGACACACTAGTGTATTGCTGAAGGTCTTCACAAGCACACACTTTCCCCTACTTTTGGTCGTCTATCGAGACCATCGGGATTAATTCAGTGTAGATCTTTCGCGTCGCCACATCCTCAGTGATAATCGTACGTACTGTCGTCTTATCGATGCCAACTGCATCCGTGACCGGGTACGTACTCAACCGATGGTCTGAATTTGGCACTTTGTGCACACACTGCACATTATTGTCAATTCTTACATCAGTGGCTGTCCAGCACGAGGCTCGTCCTCCACAGTCACTCCTTGTGACACACTCGCATCCTCTAACACTCGGAAGTCGTGCTCGATGTTCCTGCCCCTATTTGCCAGGTCCGAAAGACAATCTGGTGGCCTAGCACTGTTCGATCATTTATTGCATTTTGTGCTCGCACCAAGTCACTCGACAGGGTTCCTCTAAAAACACGATCTCGCCTGACGCGACTGCCGGCAGCAGTGATCACGACAAGACCGGGATCTGCACGGCCACTACTCAGGGGAAAGACTACCGTGTTCGCTGTTTCACTCCGCCACACCATTCTGCATCTTGTATTGGTTGTTACGTATCTCGTTTCTTAGGTAACTGAAAAATCGTGGAATCTTACGCGGTATATTGTGGTAGGACCACACTCTCACCACGTGTTTGTAATTGAGAATAATACGAGTAGTTCCAGCACAATTTCAGCAAGACTTATTTATTAGTAGCTGCTGAAAGATTACACACTGCAGATCTCATTTGTCTAGGGGTTCTCGAAGTTTTGTCTGCAAAATTAATCATTCCAACAAGCACGGCCTGGGTTTTCTTCTCGTTTGAAATAAACACTACCAGATCCGAAATACTTTCAGCTAAAAATAATATTTATTCGTACTTTTTGTTAGTAACTACACCATTTTCACTATGAACATTGATACTCTAAATGCATTATACTGCACTTGTCACAGAAACATGTCCATCTCCCTCCAATACCGACAAAGAAGTGGTGGGCAAGCCAACGTGTGCCCGGAAGTTGCAGACATTCCTGCACTCCAGATTCTTTGGTCTACTGACCTTAATAAACTCCGAAGATACATATAAATAAATACATATAAATACACAACATTTAACATCTCAAATGAATCCATTATTTATCATAAAAGAAAATATTCATAATCAAATAAATTAAACAGATTTTCTGGCAACATATTGAAATTACCTTAACTCTTTCCTGTGGGCATCGTAGTTTTCGCACGAGATAAACATCTCCGACAGTTATTTACATTACAATCTGTAGCGGCAATCTGAGCAGCCGTTGGCACTACAGTAACACGACAAACTGTCACAAATCTGTTACTTCGAGGACAGCTCCAAACCACTTGCCCTGTAGCACGTATTCCACCGATCACAAATCACCGCCATCTGTGACTTCGGCGATGTCGAACGAGAGCTCATCGGAGGGCGAGGTGGAAGTCTGGTTGTGTTTTCTGATGGTAGTCAGTTCTGTCTCAGTGCCAGTGATTGCTCTGTGTTGTTTACCTGCAACCAACCTGTCTGCACGCTAAACATGCTGCACCCCCCCCCCCCCCCTCCCGGAGTTACGGTCTGGGGTGCGATTTCGTATAATGGCACGAGCACTCTCGTGGTTATCCCACGCATCCTGACTGCAAATTTGTAAATCAGTGTCGTGATTTGACCTGCCGAGCTGCCATTCGCAGACAGCATTTAAGGGGGTGTTTTCCGACACGATAACGCTCGCCAACGACCACTGTCGTACACAGGGTGTCGACGTGCTGCCTCGGCCTGCTCGATCACAAGACCGGCCTCCAATCGAGCACGTATCTGACACCATCGAACGACGACTCTACCGTTGCTATATTGATATATGAGCTGCAACAGGCAGAGAACTCCATCCCACAAACAGACATCTGGCACTTGTACAACACAGAACTGCACGTTCGCACGCATCCATTCGTCGTTTCGGCAGTTTTTACACTGGTTATTAATTTACCAGCATTTCACATTTGCAATTGCTTATCTCACATTTACATTGACCTGTGAGGCGGCCGATATAGCGGCCAAGGCTGCAGTCTCTCTTCCTCGGCCAGCTATTCGCACGATTCCCTTCGCCGATCTACGGAGCGTTTTATGTCGTCGTGTTGCTCTTTTATGGGACGCATATTGGTCGACACTTCCCAGTAATAAATTGCATTCCCTTATTGAAAGTACGAGACGAAACCCATCAATACACGCATTACATGTCAGTGTATACAAAGAGGTCAGAGCACGGTCAAAGATGTTAATTCGAGCAAAATTTGCTGGTAACTGTATAGCACTAAAATGGGCAGAAGTGACGTCATGAACGGCAGCCTCAGTATGTAATGTCATAATAGTAGCTCACCAGCAGTAATTCCACTGAACAATAGCCAGGAAATCTTGGGTCAAAAGCACTTGGTAATTTCAACCACTTCACGTTGAAAGCTCAGTTAACATTCTATTGTTTTACCAGCAATACATGTGGAATAAGAGAAGGAACTGGCGGCACAGTCAGCCACTTTGAAATCGGTCATGGGACTCACCGAGCATCCAGTAGTTGCGGTACGCGCCATTACTGTCTCCGCTTTCCGGCGGCACTTTGACGAAGCACTTGTAGGACGAAAGGACGCAGCGTATCGAGTTCTGGCAGATCATCTTCTTGCGTCTGAAGTAGGGGTAGCGGTTCGAGATGTAGGCGTAGATCTCCGACATTGTCGATCTCCTGCCAGACAAACAAAAGCATACGTCACAATTCAGACAATACAAAGGATATCCCAGAGTCTGAACTACGGGCCGAGTGTACATTTTGGCACCTTGACTACAAGTCCCTGTACCTCTTTTGTACAACTAGAGGCATAAATAGCAGTTGTGTACATTTTCCTGCTTTAAAGTTGATGAGAAACACTGTTGCCAAAATTGTATATTCTTATATTTTTATTTATTTACAATATTGGGGATCATGGCATTATACACTCTGCTACCTTGGGAGCAAAATATTACATTGTGGACAACACAAGGGGGACATAAGAAACTGGATGGGTGCCAGGAGAACTCGTGCTCTGGGGGTTCTGTATAGACTTAAATTTGGTATGTACAGTATTCATCCCTCTGGGAATCAACAATATTGACATTTTTTTCCTGGCATTGACAGTGATACTGGCTATATACCGGTCCCAGGGTTTCTAAGACTCAAGAATGTTTTAGTTTGAAGTTTGACACCCAATAACAAAGGACAAAAAATATTTTTTGTGTGATATAATTACAAATTAACAATTTTCTGATTTTTCCCCCTTTATTTGCGCTGTGAAACCTTGCTTCTTGCCAAATTTCATCATTCTACGTCAACAGGAAGTAGCCTCCAGGTTGATGAGTTAATCTGAGACTATCAAAATATGTGACGAAATGGCCATATCTTTTAATTGCACTGACTTGGAAGCTAAGCTAACATTTATTACATCATCAACCAACCATAGACTTTAGAATCTGATATAAACTTCAACTTGATACATCTACCCGTTCCCGAGAAAAAGATGTCTCGACAGATGTACGGACAGACGGTCAATTAGTCTGACAACAAATGACAAAAAAATTTGTTTCTCAAGTGACATAATTAGGACTTTATAATGAAAAGTATAGTTGCCACTTACCATATAGCGGAGATGCCGAGTCACAGGAAGGCACGACAAAAGACTGCCACACAATTGGTTTCGGTAAATAAGGCCTTTGTCAAAATTAGACACCGTACACACACGAACACACTCACACAAATGCAACTCATACACACACGGCCAGACCACAGTCTCTGGCAGCTGGAGCCAGACTGCAAGTGGCAGGGCTTATGGGCGAGGCAACTGGGTGGAGATGAGGAGGAGGCTGGGGTGGGAAGGAGGAGAAGGGATAGCAGGGTAGGGGCGAGGGACAGTTAAGTGGTGCTGGGAGCGTGCAGCAGGGGCAAGGTGGAGAGTGGGCAGCTAGGTGCATCGGGAGGTTGAAGGGAGGGCAGACAGAGGGAGGGAGCTGAGAGAGAGTGCAAAGGGAGAGAAGTAAAAATACTGGGTGTGTTGGTGGAATGAGGGTTGCGTAGTGCTAGAATGGGAACAGGGAAGGGGCTAGATGGGTAAGGACAATGACTAACGAAGGTTGAGACCGGGAGGGTTATCGGAACATAGGATACATTCCCGGAAGAGTTCCCACTACCTCTCGCCGTGCCCTGAAATGAGATATATACTGCCCACTACCCTTCCTCCTAATCTCGCAGTGGTATTCCGCCGCCCACCGAACCCACAAAATATCCTCATCCGCCCCCACACAACCCCTGCTCCCAATCCCTTACCTCACGGCTCATACCCCTGTAATAGACCAAGATGCAAGACCTGTTCCACACACCCTCCTACCACCACCTACTCCAGTCCGGTCACTAACATTACCTATCACATCAAAGGCAGGGCTACCTGTGAAACCAGTCATGTGATCTACAAGCTAAGCTGCAACAACTGTGCAGCATTCAACATGAGAACCAACAAGCTGCCTGTCCACATTAACGGGGGTAGGACGTCAAACGGGCCGACTTGGAGCAGGGAAGGCACCATAGGATATTTTAATTTCCACTGTCTATGCTTTCACAAATAAATTCATAAAACTTTGTCAGCATGGACAGGAAGGATTTAGGATTCACACTCATGGCAGTGGAAGTTCAAAAACATAACCTTTTTTTTTACACGGGAAACTTTATCATTTTTTTTCTTACTATTGGCTGCATTTGTTACAATAGGTACATTTGTCCTCATAAGTAACAGAGATTCTTAGATGAATTTTGCACAGCACACAAACCATACTTACAAGCGTAAGAAAATCCAGAATTTTTTTAATTTTAGAAAAAAATGAATGAGCTGTTACATTTTAAACTTCATATTTAGAAAAAAACTCAAAATTTTGTAGTTAATTATCTCAACTTTTACCACAGTTTTTAATAGATCTGGAAAATTCTAGAGTTTTGCTTTAAGAAGTTTGTGTTTAATAAGCTATGCAAAATTCATCGCAGACTCTCTCTTACTTATGAAGAAATATGTACCTACGGCAACAAATGCGGCCAATAGTAAGTAAAAAAATGATGAAATTTCACATGTAAAAAAATTATTTTATGTTTTTGAACTTCCACTGCTATATGCACGAATCCTGAATCCTTCCTGGTCATGCTGACCAAGTTCTATGAATTTATTTGTAAAAGTACAGACAGCGGAAATTAAAACGTCCTGTGGTGCTTCTCCTACTCAAAGTCTACTGTTTGATGTCCTGTCCCTCTTAATGGCCACCCACAAACTGTGGCCAACAAACAACTGGACCATCCCATTGCTGAGCATGCTGGCCAACATGACATTCTTCATTTTATAGACTGCTTCACAGCCTATGCCACCTGGATCCTTCCCACCAACACCAGCTTTTCTGAATTACACTGGTGGGACCTCTACCTGAAATATATCCTACATTGCCGTAACCCTCCTGGCCTCGACCTTCGTTAGTCGTTGTCCTCACCCGTCCAGCCCCTTCCCTGTTCCCATTCCAGCACTACACAGCCTTCATTCTACTAACACACCCAGTCCTTTTACTTATCTCCTTTTCCACAAACTCTGCCCCCCCCCCCTCTCTCCCCTGCGCACCTTCTTTCCTCCTGACTGCACCTAGCTGCCCCAGTCACCATCTCATTCCTGTACGCTCCCAGCAACACTTTACTGTCCCCCACTCCTACCCTGCTATCCCTCTCCCTCGCCCCCACCCAGTTGCTTCTCCCACAATGTCCTGTTGCTCGCAATCTGGCTCCAGCTGCCGGAGACTGTGAACGTGTGTGTGAGTTGCGTTTGCACGCGTGTGTGTACAATCTCTAATTTTGACAGAGGCCTCGTTGGCCAAAAGCTAATTGTGTGACAGTTTTTGTTGTGCCTTTCTGCGACTCAGCAGCTCATTATATGATTACATTCCAGCCTGGATTTTCCATTGTTTGATAATCACTACTTTACCGTTCTTGGATTTTTCGCCTTTGATTATACTGTGAAACATCCTAGGCCAGTTACGTACCCTATAGGTTTTGATAAGTGAGTTTGCAAGTATCAAAATGTGTCACATAAATGGCTAAATGTTTTGGTTGCACTGACTTAGATGCTTATGTTTTTTATGCTGCCAAGGGACCATACGTCTTAGTATGTGACACAAATTTCAACTTCATCCATCTTCTCATTCCTGACAAAAAGGGCTTTTTAAGAAACGGACAAACAGATGGACAGCAAAGTGACCCTACAACGGTTCCATTTTTACCAATTGAAGTAGAGGGCTTTAAAAGTAGATTAGGGCAGGTAAATAGCAGATTGCTGGCAAAGAAAAGTCTGTTAGCACTCAAAGTGCTCTTAACTAGAAAATTCTGACAATGTATGTTTGGAACACAGCATTGTATTGTAGTGAGTCATAGAGTGTGATAAACTCAGAAGAGAAGAGAATCAAAGCATTTGAGATGCGGATGTTGAAAAATTTGGAGACTGTCATGGAGCAGTGGGTATCTTCAGAAACTGTGAAAAAAGCAACAGAGAAGACTATCAACAAGAAACGTCATGATAATAAGGCACTGGGTACAACAGGCAGCTGAAGAGAATAAAAACTGTAGGAGAAGACACACATTGAAATGCATCCAAAAAATAATTAGGGACAGTGAATGGAGGTGCTACTCTGAGACAAAGAGGTCAGGACAAGAGATGAATTTGGGTTGGGCCACTTCAAAACATGCATATATTATTGATGCGAAAAAAGAACAAAACAAAAGACACACACACACACACACACACACACACACACACACACACACACACACACACACACACACACACACACACACACACACACAGAGAGAGAGAGAGAGAGAGAGAGAGAGAGAGAGAGAGCGCATGCGAGTCAAAGGAATGAGTCATAGTTTCTTCGTTGTGGAAGGCTTTAGTATATAGCATGTCCTTAATTAGAGTTCCAGTTTCAAAATGTTGTAGAAAGAGAACCACTACTCAGAATGAAGTCAAATTTGAACATTGTAGTATTGATGCAGGCAGGAGAAAAATAAAAAAATAAAAAATAAAATAAATAAAAATGAAAATTTGAATAATAGATGGCACTGTGTCACAATATGCACAGCATAATGGCAGTTCCTCAGTTTGCCGCCGAGATGCCCCACGTGACGCTCCATGACGGACAATGCACTGCTGGTAAGGATCTTTCACAAGAATGGGGATTGTGCGTCACTAGCCCTACAGAAGTTCAGGAGACTCAATGGTAGCAAAAAAGGCATTGTTCTGCTGTCTGGTAAGGTTCTGGAGAAAATGATCACGTTTATGCAAGACTGCACACCTCTGCACATTGCACAGCTAGTAAATAGGCTGCTGCAGAGGCATTTATAAAATACTAGAATTATCAGCTGTCATTTCCCTATGGGTTGAACATCCAGATCACCTGACTTACTGGACTTCCTTCTCATCCCATCTGGTAAGTCTCCCTTGACCCGGGGTTCTGGGTGACTTTTATGAACCATCCCCCTTTCCCTAAATCTCTCCAGGCCTTTTCCTTCCACCCTCTTCCTTCCCCTTCAACTCTTCTGCCAGAAGAAAGAGCCACTGGCTCCGAAGGCTTGTACAAGTTGAACCCTTTTGTGCGTGTGTCTCCTGTCATCACTTGGTGAGTAGATTTCTTATCTATCCATTTACATTATATTATCACAGATGGTGTAATACGCAACTCAAACTGTAGTTGCTGCATTGCTATGCATCTGTCATTTGTAGCCAATTCCATTCGTGTTAAAATTTTCATTTTCATCATCATCGTCATCATCATTTTATAATTATTATTTTCCCCCTGCATCAGCAACATGCTGTTCAAATGTGATGTAATTCTGAGCAGTGCTTTTCTTTCTACAGCATTTTGAAACTGGAACTTTAATTATGAACACCCTGTATATTTTACAGTGTGTTGGTTAGTAAATTTATGAAGAAGAATACTAAAAATTAATATAACACATATCAAATTTGTGAGAGAGTACAGCAATTAACAACAGATAACAGAGAAAGGTTCTCAGCTTCTGAGAGGAACTTCTGTACAGAATGTGAGGATTGAGTCACAAGAAAGCATTGCAACCTGTATTCAAAAACTTGGAGTTTATCATCCAATATTTTCAAGTTCTGCTGAAAGGCTATAGAAAACAAAACCTGCTGACTAGCGAATAGCTTTCTGTACTATGTCAAGGATTTGTTATCCAAGTGCAATCAGCTTTCAGTCCGTTTATCTATGAATGTACAGTTTCTTCTGAATGAGTTGATATTCTCAACAACAAAGCCCATGATGGAGTATATATATCTGCAGAAATGGCAGAGTTACAATTCTGAAACATCGTAATAATGGTCTACACAGATTTTGCCTACTGACACCAGTGATCTGTGCGACCACTCCTTGCCGCAGTAAAATTGTTTGATTGGTGAATGAAAAGAGCTGCCTCAAAATGTAAGACCACATAATAAAAGCGAATGAAGCAAAGTAAACTCGCACTTGTGTTTAAATGCTGGAAAAGGTGGAGATCAT
The DNA here is from genome assembly GCF_021461385.2 of Schistocerca piceifrons. Classification (NCBI taxonomy): domain Eukaryota; kingdom Metazoa; phylum Arthropoda; class Insecta; order Orthoptera; family Acrididae; genus Schistocerca; species Schistocerca piceifrons. The sequence goes on from NC_060148.1 coordinate 9,049,680, forward strand.
TCCTATAATGAAGAAAGCAGTATTCAGTTTCTGCACAAGATCTGGAATGTGATACTTCCAAAGAAGCCTTCTGTCCACCTTAAGTCTTAAAAATTTAAAATAGTCAATTCCACCAAAAAGAGTTTTCAGCCAAATGGAACAGTGCTGCCAACTTTGTCATGAAGGAAAGCCCTTTGAGTATCAGATGCTGTGTTCGCTTGCTGAACATGCCTCGTACTCTCTGCAACTTACCATTACGCCCTAATAGTGCCTCATATTCAAAAGGATGACATGGTATTTTTGGTGTTTACTCTTTCCCAGAAGTCAAATTGCAATTCTGAGGAGAGAAGAAGGGGGGCGGGAGGTGCACTGAGAAGAGAGAGAGCCAAACAAAAACCAGAAAGTAGTGGAATGGTTAATCACATGTTATGAGACAGCTTATTGGTGAAAACTTCGTTTGCCAAGCTAATGGCTGAAAAGTATCATGTGTATATCTACATTTGAGAACGTAAGACAGACAGAAATGGGGAGTAGCAGATATAAAAACAACAATAAATTTAACATCAAAGTTGGGGACCACAAAGTAGATGAAGTGAAGCAATTTTGCTACATTGGAAACAAAGTAAGACAAGAGATACAGGCAAAAGGACACGAAAAGCAGACTAGCGTAGGCAAAGAGGTCATTCCCGGCCAGACGTAAGTCGATAGTGTCGAACAGACACTAAGTCGAGACAAAAATTTCTGAGAATGAACTTTGGAGCAGAGCACAAATGGACGTGAATCACTGACTGGGGGGAAACTGGAACAGAAGAAGAGAATGAGTGCATCTGAGATGCGGAGGTACAGAAGGATGCTGAAAATTACGTAGAGCGACAGGATAAGAAATGAAGAGTTTCTCCGCAGAACTGGTGAGGAAAGAAATGTGTGAACAAAACGGACAAAAAGAAGGGAAGGACGACAGGACACATATTACACAATATCACGGAGAAAGCTGCTCGGTACTGCAAGGACCCGTAGATGATAAAACTGGAAGGGAAGACTGAGAATGGGACATTCCAAACAAATAACTGAAGATGTCGGGTGAGCGTGCTCCTCCGAGATGAAGAATTTGGTTCAGGAGATGAGGTCATAGCAACTGCATCGTGTGGTCAGGAGACTGAAAAACGCTTGACTGTAGCCGATAACGTTAGGTACAGCAATTATGACGATACGAATGATGAGGTTAGCTGAGAGTGAAACAAATGCAGTAATACATCAAATCAAACTTAATGACTCACGACCACAACAACATCTACATATATAACGATGTCTACCACGTGATGTTGTGTACTTCAATCACGGAACTTAACGCACTGCAGCAGAGCTACCAACCTGTGCGGTGACTGTGCTATTGCCATTGCAATGAGCACCTTGTAGGAGTACGGCGGCCTATCGTCGGCAGTACGGGCGGTGTCAGCGTCACCGAGGAGACGCTCCTCGCCTGCCCCATGGGCGCCACCACGGCCGGCACCGTTACTGTCGGCGGTGAAATCGGATGCGGAGGTCGGAGTACCGACGTCTACGACCGTCGGTGTCGTGTCCGTCGCTGGAATGTCATTCGCGCGATGGCCTGCGATAGGGTGGGACGAGCTGGGGGCAGACTGGCCAGTGGTGCCAACCTCACAGGCCGACACATCGGTCGAGGTTGTGGCGGCATTACTGTTCCTGTAGGACAAAAACAGTGTTCAATAGTTAGCGTGTCAAGACATTCTATGTTGCTTACAGGAAGACATTCAAATGGGACTACAAAGTATATTTGGATCTGACACCACAACAAATATATTGACACAAGATGCAAAATGAATGGGAAACTCCAATATAGGCAGAAAAACATATGGAGTTCATCCTAAAATCAGACAGGGACTAAAAATGAGATTTTTGCACCCAATTAAGCTGAGTGATACCTTACCTAACAGGTCACGGACCACGGACCATCGATCGACAAGAATTTCCGAGGATTCGTGCCCTTGCCCTGAAATGTGTTGCCGTGTTTGGAACAACGTTCATTTGTAACAAATGTGTTCAGTTACGAATATTAACAAAATGAAAACAAGGTCAAGTACGTCTGATGATTCGTTGGAGGCTATACTTTGAACTGCAACTGCCAAAATGATTGTTCAAAATATCGGAAAATTATTGGCATCAAAGTGATGCCAAAGATAAAAAAAAGAAAAAGTTATAAATTAGTGCAAAATAAGGAGCACAATAAAATTATTCTTTATGCCTGTACACAAATCTGGCATTATTATTATTATTATTTCTTTACTTTCTCAGACGTTAAGTCTGGTTAAAAATGGAAAGTGACGCAGACCTTGATCAAGCGTCACTTCCTTTTAACTGTACGGTATATGTTACATTGCATTTAGGAACTTTCGGGTAACTGAACATGTATCAATAATTACAGATTTCTGTAGTTGTATATATAAGTTTGGATGTAGCTGTATTGCATTGATGTACTGGTGGATATTGTGTGGCACGACTCCTGTAGTTGATAGTATAATTGGTATAATGTCAACTTTATCCTGATGCCACATGTCCTTGACTTCCTCAGCCAGTTGGATGTATTTTTCAATTTTTTCTCCTGTTTTCTTCTGTATATTTGCTGTATTGGGTATGGATATTTCAATTAGTTGTGTTAATTTCTTCTTTTTATTGGTGAGTATGATGTCAGGTTTGTTATGTGGTGGTGTTTTATCTGTTATAATGGTTCTGTTCCAGTATAATTTGTATTCATCATTCTCCAGTACATTTTGTGGTGTATACTTGTATGTAGGAATGTGTCGTTTTAAAAGTTTATGTTGTAAAGCAAGCTGTTGATGTATTATTATTGCGACGTTGTCATGTCTTCTGGGGTATTCTGTATTTGCTAGTATTGTACATCCGCTTGTGATGTGATCTACTGTTTCTATTTGTTGTTTGCAAAGTCTGCATTTATCTGTTGTAGTATTGGGATCTCTAATAATATGCTTGCTGTAATATCTGGTGTTTATTGTTTGATCCTGTATTGCAATCATGAATCCTTCTGTCTCACTGTATATATTGCCTCTTCTTAGTCATGTGTTGGATGCGTCTTGATCGATGTGTGGCTGTGTTAGATGATACGGGTGCTTGCCATGTAGTGTTTTCTTTTTCCAATTTACTTTCTTTGTATCTGTTGATGTTATGTGATCTAAAGGGTTGTAGAGGTGGTTATGAAATTGTAGTGGTGTAGCCGATGTATTTATACGAGTGATTGCTTTGTGTATTTTGCTAGTTTCTGCTCGTTCTATAAAGAATTTTCTTAAATTGTCTACCTGTTCATAATGTAGGTTTTTTATGTCGATAAATCCCCTTCCTCCTTCCTTTCTGCTTAATGTGAATCTTTCTGTTGCTGAATGTATGTGATGTATTCTATATTTGTGGCATTGTGATCGTGTAAGTGTATTGAGTGCTTCTAGGTCTGTGTTACTCCATTTCACTACTCCAAATGAGTAGCTCAATATTGGTATAGCATAGGTATTTATAGCTTTTGTCTTGTTTCTTGCTGTCAGTTCTGTTTTCAGTATTTTTGTTAGTCTTTGTCTATATTTTTCTTTTAGCTCTTCCTTAATATTTCTATCATCTATTCCTATTTTTTGTCTGTATCCTAGATATTTATAGGCATCTGTTTTTTCCATCGCTTCTATGCAGTCGCTGTGGTTATCCAATATGTAATGTTCTTGTTTAGTGTGTTTTCCCTTGACTATGCTATTTTTCTTACATTTGTCTGTTCCAAAAGCCATATTTATATCATTGCTAAATACTTCTGTTATCTTTAGTAATTGGTTGAGTTGTTGATTTGTTGCTGCCAGTAGTTTTAGATCATCCATGTATAGCAAATGTGTGATTTTGTGTGGGTATGTTCCAGTAATATTGTAACCGTAATTTGTATTATTTAGCATGTTGGATAGTGGGTTCAGAGCAAGGCAGAACCAGAAAGGACTTAATGAATCTCCTTGGTATATTCCACGCTTAATCTGTATTGGCTGTGATGTGATATTATTTGAATTTGTTTGGATATTAAGTGTGGTTTTCCAGTTTTTCATTACTATGTTTAGGAACTGTATCAATTTAGGATCTACTTTATATATTTCCAACATTTGTAGTAACCATGAGTGGGGTACACTATCAAAAGCTTTTTGGTAATCGATGTATGCGTAGTGTAGCGACCTTTGTTTAGTTTTAGCTTGATATGTACCTCTGCATCTATTATCAGTTGCTCTTTACATCCTCGTGCTCCTTTGCAACAGCCTTTTTGTTCTTAATTTATAATTTTGTTCTGTGTTGTATGTGTCACTAGTTTCTGTTTAATGACTGAAGTTAATATTTTGTATATTGTTGGTAGGCATGTTATGGGGCGATATTTAGCTGGGTTCGCTGTGTCTGCTTGATCTTTAGGTTTCAGATAAGTTATTCCATGTGTAAGTGTATCAGGGAATGTGTATGGGTCTGCAATGTAACTGTTAAATAATTTAGTTAGATGTGAATGTGTTGAGGTGAACTTCTTTAACCAGAAATTTGCTATTTTATCATTTCCAGGGGCTTTCCAATTGTGAGTAGAATTAATTGCTTGGGTGACTTCATGTTGCAAAATTGTCACTTCAGGCATTTGTGGTATCATCTTGTATGTGTCTGTTTCTGCTTGTATCCACCGTGCATGCCTGTTATGTTGTACCGGGTTTGACCACATGTTGCTCCAGAAGTGTTCCATGTCTGTTATGTTTGGTGGATTGTTTATTTCAATGTGTGTGTTATCTATTGTCTGGTAAAATTTCTTTTGGTTTGTGTTGAATGTTTGGTTTTGTTTCCTGCTATTTTCACTTTTTTTGTATCTTCTGAGTCGTTTGGCGAATGCTTGTAATTTCTGCTTCTTTTCGTCTAATTGCTCTGTCGCTTCTTGTTGTGAGATTTTACCAAACCTTTTTCGTTTTTTTTTCCGAGATTTCATTTCTTATAAATTGTGATAGCTGTCCGATGTCTTTTCTCAGTTTTTCTATTTTGATCTGTAGCCTGTGTTGCCATGCTGGTTTTGTGGGTTTCTTCTGTGTGTTGGTTGGTTCTGATCTCTGACTAGTGTGTATATTTAGTGTAGTGAGTGCTCCTATATATACCAGTAGTTGTAACTCTTCCATAGTTGTGTTTTCATTTATTTTGTTGTGTATGATTGTGTTGATAGTTTTTATTGTTGTTTCGACTTGTGGGTTATTTGGTGGTCTATGCAAGAATGGTCTAATGTCTGTATTTGTGTCTTTGTATTCTATATATGTTGGCTGAAATTTTTCTTCTATATCTAATATCTGTGTCACTTTGTGTTCTATTTGTGCTTGTTCTGGTGGCTGCCTTAAGATTTCGTTTTCCTCTGATTGTTTAATTGGTGCGTGGTGTTCTTTGTTTGTTTGCTCTGGGATGTTTGAGTCCATTACTGTATTTTCTTCTTCTTCTGATTGCACATTATTTTGTTCCAGTATTTGTTGTACTTGTTGTTTGATGTTATCTAATTCTGACTGGGGTATCCTGTTATTTTTTATTATTACACGGATCTGATCAGCTAGTCGTTGTTCTGTTAAAAATTTTAATTCTGGGTATCTGGTAATAAATGTTGTGTATACTTGTGATCTGTATCCAGTTGTGTTGGTTCCTAGGTTTGTTGCTTGGTAATAACAGAACATGAGGTGTCGATTAACTTCATCTGACCATCTCATCCTCTGTCTTTGTTTTCCTTCTAGGGTGGTTGCAGGAAGCATATCCTGCAAAACACCTCTATTTGGATTTAAATCATTTTCCAGTTGGCTAGCAGTGTCGTTACCATTGTGGGCCGGCATAGGGTTCAAGCGTCGTCCCCGACTATGACGGCGCTTGTCCGAGGCTTCATTAGTTCTGTCCTGAACCAACTAATCACACTAAAAGGGGGGTTAGCCCTATTAGTGGTTTGTTCTTTTCGTCGCCTTTTACGACTGGCAGAACATACCGGAGGCCTATTCTTTTCCCGGGCCTCCACGGGATTTATTATTATTATTATCTTCACTTTCTCAGACGTTAAGTCCGGTTAAAAATGGAGTGACGCGGACCTTGATCAAGCGTCACTTCCTTTTAACTGTACGGTATGTGTTATATTGCATTTAGGAACTTTCGGGTAATTGAACATGTATCGATAATTACGGATTTCTGTAGTTGTATATATATGTTTGGCTGTAGCTGTATTGCATTGATGTACTGGTGGATATTGTGTGGTATGACTCCTGTAGTTGATAGTATAATTGGTATGATGTCAACTTTATCCTGATGCCACATGTCCTTGACTTCCTCAGCCAGTTGGATGTATTTTTCAATTTTTTCTCCTGTTTTCTTTTGTATATTTGTTGTATTGGGTATGGATATTTCGATTAGTTGTGTTAATTTCTTTTTTTTATTGGTGAGTATGATGTCAGGTTTGTTATGTGGTGGTGTTTTATCTGTTATAATGGTTCTGTTCCAGTATAATTTGTATTCATGTGGTGTATACTTGTATGTAGGAACGTGTTGTTTTAAAAGTTTGTTGTAAAGCAAGCTGTTGATGTATTATTTTTACGACATTGTCATGTCTTCTGGGGTATTCTGTATTTGCTAGTATTGTACATCCACTTGTGATGTGATCTACTGTTTCTATTTGTTGTTTACAAAGTCTGCATTTATCCGTTGTGGTATTGGGATCTTTAATAATATGCTTGCTGAAATACCTGATGTTTATTGTTTGATCCTGTATTGCAATCATGAATCCTTCTGTCTCACTGTATATATTGCCTTTTCTTAGCCATGTGTTGGATGCGTCTTGATCGATGTATGGCTGTGTTAGATTATACGGGTGCTTGCCATGAAGTGTTTTCTTTTTCCAATTTACTTTCTTCGTATCTGTTGATGTTATGTGATCTAAAGGGTTGTAGAAGTTGTTATGAAATTGCAGTGGTGTAGCCGATGTATTTATATGAGTGATTGCCTTGTGTATTTTGCTTGTTTCTGCTCGTTCTAGAAAGAATTTTCTTAAATTGTCTACCTGTCCATAATGTAGGTTTTTTATGTCGATAAATCCCCTTCCTCCTTCCTTTCTGCTTAATGTGAATCTTTCTGTTGCTGAATGTATGTGATGTATTCTATATTTGTGGCATTGTGATCGTGTAAGTGTATTGAGTGCTTCTAGGTCTGTGTTACTCCATTTCACTACTCCAAATGAGTAGGTCAATATTGGTATAGCATAAATATTTATAGCTTTTGTCTTGTTTCTTGCTGTCAATTCTGTTTTCAGTATTTTTGTTAGTCTTTGTCTATATTTTTCTTTTAGTTCTTCTTTAATATTTGTATTATCTATTCCTATTTTTTGTCTGTATCCTAGGTATTTATAGGCATCTGTTTTTTCCATCGCTTCTATGGAGTCACTGTGGTTATTCAATATGTAATCATCTTGTTTAGTGTGTTTTCCCTTGACTATGCTATTTTTCTTACATTTGTCTGTTCCAAAAGCCATGTTTATATCATTGCTGAATACTTCTGTTATCTTTAGTAATTGGTTGAGTTGTTGATTGGTTGCTGCCAGTAGTTTTAGATCATCCATGTATAGCAAATGTGTGATTTTGTGTGGGTATGTTCCAGTAATATTATATCCATAATTTGTATTATTTAGCATGTTGGATAGTGGGTTCAGAGCAAGACAGAATCAGAAAGGACTTAGTGAGTCTCCTTGGTATATTCCACACTTAATCTGTATTGGCTGTGATGTGATATTATCTGAATTTGTACTATTATTATTATTATTATTATTATTATTATTATTATTATTATTACTATTTTCTTTAATACCAGTACACTGCCTGACATGCTGATTTGCCCAGCCCCATTCACCAAACAACACGACTCTTGCCTCGCTGAGTGCTGCCACAACCCTGCCTCGGCAGTGCTATGCCTGCCTCCGTCACCTTGCCCCGCCCCACCACACCGGCACTGTAGCAGAGGACCGGCGCCCGCCAGTGCTCGCAAAGCACCTGAGTGGGCGTGCTCTGACCTAGGTGGCGGTATCAATTGTTTTTTGTGTCTCGTGGTCAGAGGGAGTTGAGTTTTAAACAGTGGTTGTGTCTGGACCCCTTACCTCGTCTAAATATTGTTCTTACTTTCCTGTACACTGTTGGAATCACTACCGGATGGGGACAAATAACCCTGATGGGCTAATCAATCATTCTGTTCTCATCACAGTCTCCTACACTCTGTAACTCTCATTCTGTAGTGATCATAAGGCCGTTGCAGCATCCCTGAATATGGAAGTTAATAGGAATATAAAAAAAGGGAGGAAGGTTTATCTGTTTAGCAAGAGTAATAGAAGGCAGATTTCAGACTACCGAACAAATCAAAACGAAAATTTCTGTTCCGACACTGACAATGTTGAGTGTTTATGGAAAAAGTTCAAGGCAATCGTAAAATGCGTTTTAGACAGGTACGTGCCGAGTAAAACTGTGAGGGATGGGAAAACCCATTGTGGTACAACAACAAAGTTAGGAAACTACTGCGAGAGCAAAGAGAGCTTCACTCCAAGTTTAAACGCAGCCAAAACCTCTCAGACAAACAGAAGCTAAACGATGTCAAAGTTAGCGTAAGGAGGGCTATGCGTGAAGCGTTCACTGAATTCGAAGATAAAATTCTATCTACCGACTTGACAGAAAATCCTAGGAAGTTCTGGTCTTACGTTAAATCAGTAAGTGGCTCGAAACAGCATATCCAGACACTCCGGGATGATGATGGCATTGAAACAGAGGATGACACGAGTAAAGCTGAAATACTAAACACCTTTTTCCAAAGCTGTTTCACAGAGGAAGACCGCACTGCAGTTCCTTCTCTAAATCCTCGCACATACAAAAGAATGGCTGACATCGAAATAAGTGTCCAAGGAATAGAAAAGCAACTGGAATCACTCAACAGAGGAAAGTCCACTGGAACTGACGGGATACCAATTCGATTCTACACAGAGTACGCCAAAGAAGTTGCCCCCCTTCTAACAGCCATGTACCGCAAGTCTCTAGAGGAACGGAAGGTTCCAAATGATTGGAAAAGAGCACAGGTAGTCCCAGTTTCCAAGAAGGGTCATCGAGCAGATGCGCAAAACTATAGACCTATATCTCTGACGTCGATCTGTTGTAGAATTTTAGAACATGTTTTTTGCTCGAGTATCATGTCGTTTTTGGAAACCCAGAATCTACACTGAAGGAATCAACACGGATTCCGGAAACAACGATCGTGTGAGACCCAACTTGCTTTATTTGTTCACGAGACCCAGAAAATATTAGATACAGGCTCCCAGGCAGATGCCATTTTTCTTGACTTCCAGAAGGCGTTCGATACACTTCCGCACTGTCGCCTGATAAACAAAGAAAGAGCCTATGGAATATCAGACCAGCTGTGTGGCTGGATTGAAGAGTTTTTAGCAAACAGAACACAGCATGTTGTTATCAATGGAGAGACGTCTACAGACGTTAACGTAACCTCTGGCGTGCCACAGGGGGGTGTTATGGGACCATTGCTTTTCACAATATATATAAATGACCTAGTAGATAGTGTCGAAAGTTCCGTGCAGCTTTTCGCGGATGATGCTGTAGTACACAGAAAAGTTGCAGCATTAGAAAACTGTAGCGAAATGCAGGAAGATCTGCAGCGGATAGGCACTTGGTGCAGGGAGTGGCAACTGACCCTTAACATAGACAAATGTAATGTATTGTGAATACATAGAAAGAAGGATCCTTTATTGTACGATTATATGATAGCGGAACAAACACTGGTAGCAGTTACTTCTGTAAAATATCTGGGAGTATGCGTGCGGAACAATTTGAAGTGGAATGATCATATAAAATTAATTGTTGGTAAGGCGGGTACCAGGTTGAGATTCATTGGGAGAGTGCTTAGAAAATGTAGTCCACCAACAAAGGAGGTGGCTTACAAAACACTCGTTCGACCTATACTCGAGTATTGCTCATCAGTGTGGGATCCGTACCAGATCGGGTTGACGGAGGAGCTAGAGAAGATCCAAAGAAGAGCGGCGCGTTTCGTCACAGGGTTATTTGGTAACCGTGATAGCGTAACGGAGATGTTTAACAAACTCAAGTGGCAGACTTTGCAAGAGAGGCGCTCTGTTTCGCGGTGTAGCTTGCTCACCAGGTTTCGAGAGGGTGTATTTCTGGATGAGGTATCGAATATATTGCTTCCCCCTACTTACACCTCCCGAGGAGATCACGAATGTAAAATTAGAGAGATTAGAGCGTGCCCGGAGGCTTTCAGACAGTCATTCTTCCCGCGAACCGTATGCGACTGGAACAGGAAAGGGAGGTAATGACAGTGGCACGTAAAGTGCCCTCCGCCACACACAGTTGCGTGGCTTGTGGAGTATAAATGTAGATGTAGATGTAAATAATGGTTGGAACATTGTACTACTTGCTCATTTCCTCAACGATAGAAATCTGCTCCTCAGTCACAGAACCATTGGAGAAATGGCATGTGTATGTGCTCATTGTTGGGAAAAGTCTCTTAACCCGCCCCAAGATGTTTTTCCTTGCTCGCCTGGACATTGTTGAGGTGGTAGATGTTGACGGCCTGCTTCCCCAGTCACCACCACCTGTGCCTGTCCAGCTTGGTCACATTGTTAGCGCCATTTCAGTATAATTGGATGTGACATTACACCTTGTCCGTGTATGGTCAGAATATCACAGAGTGGAATTTACATGTTTTGCCCACAAAAATCTTACCATCCCACATTCTGCAGCTTTGGGGTATTTTTCTAGGTGTGGCACCATTTTGCTGCCACACTGTGGTACAATTGTTTTCTGTATTGCATCAGAAATGTGCTTGCAGGGAGCTCAGAATATATACTCTATTCTGAGAACAAACATCTGCAAGGCTGTGGTTAAGCCATATCTCCACTATATCCTTTCTTCCAGGAAGGTGAGAGATTAGGTACTAGCTGAAGTAAAGCTGTGAGAATGGGTGGTGAGTTGTGCTTGTGTAGCTCAGTTGGTAGAGCATGTGCCCACATGCTCCCGAGTTCAAGTCTCAGTCTGGCACACAGTTTTAATCTGTCAGGAAGTTTCGTATCAGCACACACCCCACTGCACAGAGGAAATGCCGTCGGGTGGGCATTCGACCTGTCAGAGCGAATTACAACTTTGATTGTTTACATTTACCAATTGTGTGTGTGTGTGTGTGTGTGTGTGTGTGTGTGTGTAAAAAGTTACATTGACAACCGACAGTCTCTTTTGAGTAAAATTTGTACATTGATGTGTATGTTCATTTATTGGGATGCATCTGAAATGTAGCAGGTTGCCTCCAACCACTGGATCTATCCTCAAAACTACAACAGTCTGCTGAATTCTCTGGTCATTAGTAGTGTTGACCCTTGGAAATTTAGTTCACAATTCACTTTCATTTCGAATCCACATTTTCATAATTACTAACACCAAATTGATGGGCAGTGTTGAAAAGTATTACATTCATTGGTCACTGATCTCAGTTTCTTGTACAAGTGTAAAACCTGTTGTCTTGTTAGGATGTCAGCTTGCTGACATGTGGTCGCATTCCTTGTGAAGTCCTCTCTCACCTTTCTGTATTCTGTGGCTGCTGCGCCGTCAGGTGCGCCATGTTGACTTTCTCAGCGCTGCTTCGCGACCCGGTGCCTGCTACACTGCTACAGCCTCTCCTATGCCTCCTCCTTTGACGATTCCTTTGATTATCAATATGGGGCTCGTACCTCTTCTCTGTTACCTCCTGGAGTCCACTTTCGCCACTTACTACGGCTGCTTTACTTCACACTACATGTAACCTTCCCAGTGGGTGTGAACCCTTCACCACCTTGGCTTTGTAAAGCGTCCCACGTTAACTTTGGCATTCATTCGCTTCCTGAGGACACTACTCCAATCTCGGCCTGCCGCCTTCAGTTTCACGACCTTCACGTGGGACTTCGAGATAGTACCTTTTTATACACCGACGGCTCTCCGACTGACCCTGGGGTCGGGTGTGCCTTCGTCACTGGCACCTGTGTCTTTTGACATCGGCTTATGGCACATTCCTCAGCATTTACAGTCGAGCTTTGTGCCTTGTACCAGGCCACGGAGTAAATCTGGCGACACAGCCTTCCCAATTGCGTCCTCTGCTCAGACTCACTCAGCGCTCTCCAAAGTCTCTGTGTGCTGTACACTGCTCATCCCTTAGTGCAGGGGGTCCAGGAAAACTGTCACTTGCTGACCCTCGGTGGAGCCAGTGTCATGTTTCTGTGGGTCCCTGGCCGTGTCGGTCTGCCAGGAAACGAGGCTGCTACCTTTTTCGACATCGTCATTTGCTAAGTGGTGCTACCCCGCCACTTCGTACGCATTGTGCCCAAATTTTAACTGTTCGCCACTTCCTGCTGGAATGCTCTTTTTTTTTTTAACAATTTATGTTCCAGCTTGAGTTCGCTGTCTAATTTATCAGCCATTTTCACAAATGACGCACGGGCAGTCGACTGCGTTTTACTTTTTGCCCACCGAAGCAGTTTGACGAAGGTCATTTAATTTTCAGTTTTGGATCTCCTTTTCTATATGGTGTCTCTTTTAGCCCTTTTTTCCATGTGCCAGTTTTTAGCTGTCTCCTATTCTGTCCATTGGGACTGGCCTATAGTCGTTTCCCTCCTCTCTGTGTTTGTGTTGTATAGATTTGACTTGGGTGCATATGACCCCAGTTGTTTTTTGCGCTCTAAAACTAAACTAAACTGCTGCAGCCACAGCTGTCATCTGCTTTCTGATTTCCTATGGATATTATAAAATAAAATAAAATCACCATTGTAATGGTAACAGCAGTCTATCAAAATTGAATTGCACTGTAATTTTATCAGCTCAACTTGGAGACTCAAAGGGGCATTCTCTGGGTGCACCGAAAAAGGCATCATAAAAACTTTTAAGTGCTGATTTTACTTCTTTTATTTCTTCAAACCTACCTTCAAATTCCTTATGCAATGACTGTAATTCCTTTGTGCTCACTGATGTGTTCGTAAGCATCTAAATTCAATGATTTTAGAGAGGGAAAACTGTCCAAATTTCTTCCTAAAAGCTGATTTTTAGGTGGCAATTAATTATTTTTACCTTGCAATGAGATATTTAAATCATTTAAATACTCCGCAATACCTTGCATGAAAGAGAAGGTTAGCAATGCATTGCTCATCATCCAAGTCTGACTAAGGAGAACCTTTCATATCAGCAAACAGAACTACTTCATGTCTCAAATCGAAAAAGATTGAGAGTTCTTTTGAGCAACTGAACCATTGCGTGGCACAATGGAAAGGAATGTGTTTGTGAATTGATTAAAGGTCTTCCAAAAATGCTTTAAATTCCTGATGACTGAAGCCTTGCTTTCTACAAAAATTCACAATCTTTGCAACATTTTAAGGATCGATCTAAACTTGTGGAAAACTTTTGCATGTTACTCTTCTTGATGTAAAAGCAGTTTATTGTCAAAATTGGGGGAAGTCCACCTTCACGCACTTTTTTTTTCTCCATACACTAAAAAACCTACCCCTTTGAATAAAATTGCAGGGATCCAATCAGATGCAATGCTGTAGAGACACTCAAGTAACAACTGCATATCGTTCAAAACCACCTCTACAGCCAGGAAAATATCCTGGCTGATTACAGTACTTTTCAAAGAAATAACATCCAATAGTTCCTCGATAACAGTGAAATCTTTTATGACACTCGTTACAAAACCTGCAAACTGAGCTATGCTGCAAGTGTCAGAGCTCTCACGAAGAAGAATCGAATACTCTACGAAGTTGCATAATTCACTGCGCAACTGCTCCTTTAATTCCACACCTATTTCTTGCACTCTTCAAGAAACTGTGTGTTCAGACAAGCTTAATGCCTCAAACTGGGCCACTACACACGGGCATATTACCCCCGAACACTCTACAAAACACTTTTACAAACTGTCCATCAGTAAAATGTCTTCCACTTTTTGCAATTTTCTGATTTTAATTTAGTAATCAGTTTGCTTCTGTCCAGTCCAGCAATCCCCTCACGTGTCAAGAAATGTTTATTTTCATAGCACTGTCGATGCTTTGATATTTACCGTAAAGTGGCATTTTAAGCATAGTGCTTTCCAATCAGACTTTATAAACAAATGTGAATCTTCCCACTGAGCTTTAAAAAATGGCACATCTAAACACAAGCATTTTCTGTTCATGCTGAATGCTCGCAAGACAGATCAACAGTGTACCATTTGATTCGACGGATACTCCAGCGTACAGAAGACGATGTGAGAGCTAGCACTGTCTCTGTCACCACGTGCTGCTACAGCCATTATACTGTTACACGATAGGGAAGAGTTGGGGGAGGGGAAAGGCGCCAGTGTCACTCGTTGCTGCACGGGGGTATCACCTAGGTTGATGGAGTGTTTCTCGATTTACAGAAAGCACTCGATACATTTCTCTATTACCTTCTAATAAATGAAAGGTTGGGTTGGAGTATCAGGCTAGCTTTGTGATTCAAATAGAGACATCCCAGAAATGGCACACAGCATGTCATTATTAACTGAGAGAAATATTCAGACATTCCAGTAACTTTGGACGTACCCCAATGGAGTTTTATGAGACCATTACTTTCTAGAATAGGGGGTTTGGTAGGGAACAGGACACATAGGGAAGACAGAAATTACGATGAAGAGACACGAGGAGGAGCCCTTCCATTAAACCCGCCCGAGAGTGTGCAAGTGGTGGGCAACGTCCTGCAGCCGCAAAAATAACAGAATAGAAAGGAGGAGCAGGAAGCGAACAGACAGTGACGGAATAGGAAATCAGGAGCTGGGAACACCGAACCAAATGGAGGAAGGGGTGGGAAATGATGACGATGACGATATACCAGAGTCAATAAGGAGACTATCGACACAGGGTCAGTGCGAAAGGGTAGCTAAACAGATACCACTATGGGCGACCAGGTCCAAGAGGAGGAGTGTAGAAGGGACAGCAGAGGCATAAATTTGACAAAGTCCAGAAGTGCCAGAACTATGGCCCAATCGAGGTGGAGAGTCTAATGATCCGTGCCTCAAAAGGTGTGGGCAAGAAAGCAAAGGACACAGAAATTTCCGATCTACAGAAGACGGATACGGAGCGACAAAGTAAGCCCTTCATCAAAAAGATCCTAGAAATGGAACTCGAGGACCACAGTCAGGCGTCTGGCATCAGGTAGAGCTCTGGATAGGGATGGACCGTGTAGTACGGTGACAGATTTAAGGGAAGAGAGCTGAAAACCGTGTGAGAGCCCGTGCAGAAGCATGCGAGATGTCACCCTGGGGCTGCCATTCCACTGAGGCCATAAAGTGGGCACTAGCCCACATACAGAGCAGGTGTGACGAGCAGTCTGACAGCGCCCATGAGTTCATTAATAGCGATGAGGAAAAGGGCACTCAATACAGATTCGTGTGGAACGCCATTCTCCCGGGGCAGTGGAGAGCTGAGAATGGTGCCTCCCCAAACTCTGAGTAACCAGTAGCTGAAGGAGGGCTGTTAAGTCAGTGGGCATAGGTAGCCTGTCAGGAGGGAGACAGAAATTGCAAACCCCGACCACAGAGCCCGAGTCGACAACGGGCAGCAACCGCTTCCAACGTAGTACACACGGAGATCTGTAAACTGACAACAGCCGTTCGGACCAAAGTGCAAGTTGTCGTTGCTTCTTCCTCTCTTTTGTAGGTCGAGAAGGGCAGGGCCCAGAGAGATAGCAGGCTACAGCGAGATCTGGAACTCTGTGAGAGTGGGGCGCGCAAACTGTGGGTCCTGCAGCTGACATACGGCAGCAGGCGTCCGGTACGAGAGATAACGGAGAGAGGGAAAATGATAAAGATGCAGCAGATGCCTCGGAGGTTGCCTGCTAGAGAGTGTTCTTTCCAGAAGTCGTCGGGCACTCTTCGTCGGATCCCTCCGCTACTCTGCCGAGGCCTCTCTGGCTCGGATGACCCCAATTTCCCATATTTTTTCCTCATCTAAATTTCCTCAATGCAAATATTCTGTTTACAAAGGGGAGAGGGAACGTCACCTACTCACACTGACTTACACTCGCAGGCTACCAGAAGTCGCCACCCCGCACTACGTGACAGTGTACCGAGCACCACAATTCGGTGAGCACACGTCACATCCGATCCGTAATAGCCCATCTATGTGAGGTCCAAAATCTCAGGACATATGTCTTACCATACGGCTATTCCGAAAGACAAATTTGTCATACTTTCCTGCGAAAACAAGTCCATCTGAGGGAACAGCATAACGAAGTGGAGGTATCCACTGTCACAGGTTTCTTGCCATACTTTGGCAGTATTTCCCAAGAACCGGGAGAGACACCAACACGCACAATATCAGACTTAAATTTTGTCATCCAGCAAAATTGAAAAATCTGGTAGCTCCTCTTCGGGATGATCTCGAGCTCGAGAAACGAGGTGCGAATGTGGCTCCTCGTGTGCATGGACTGGTACATATCGGCCACACGCGTCGTACATTGTAACTCAGACAAATGTGATTAACACTATCATCATACGTGTCAGAGTCAATCGTATAAATTTGCAATAGTACAGAATTAACAGTACACAATAATGCCAATGTATGAGAACTCAAAGATCATGTCCTCAGCTTCGTCTTTATGCGCTTCTGTGTTAGAGGAGAAAATAAACATTCTCACAGCTGATTAATGAGGGGCTATCATTTCCAATTAAATATAGCCTGAAATCCCGCACTTCCCGTCATTACATATAGAGGAAAACAAGAATTTCAACAGTTACACTATAACAAAGTCTAGGATCCACCTAGTTAACAATTTTGGTTAGGCTTCCACCCACAGCGACACTCATAGCAGCACCAGACATCTGGAGTACGTGTCGAAGGTCACAACCCGGGTGGTGGTAGAAGGTTCGGGACGTGCTACTGCCACCCATCTACAAGCAACTCGATCGTGCATCAGGGAGTTGTAGATGGGGCCTCCATAATGGGCCATCGTAATGTTGAAAAATGAGTTGCTGTTTTCCAGCTGTAACAAAAAGCCACCTGCTCACAATGTCCCGTAGTTGCACGAGGAAACATTTTCGATAAACAAAAGTTGATCCCACTGTAGATCCAAATCCATATATTTACCAATCAGCAGCACCATTTAATTCTTACATCCATGGGACGACTGTGGTGCTCACATGACATCACATATCACATCCTACGGTTGGTTCACAGAAGTATACCAAGAATATGTCATCAAGATCTATGCGTTTGTGACACAGTATTTGTTGTTTTACATCATCTCTGGTATGATTTGTTAGACAAAAGTGTCAGGAAATATGATAGAAATAACAAATTGTTACTGGATTGTACTGAAAGTAAGCTATTTTTAATTGACATCACACCTAGAGCCAGAGGACATTATGCAGGAATTGAAGTATGACTTTTTTAAAGATTATATGTGAATCTCAGCCTTCAGATAAAGTTCTTCTTCTTCTTCTTCTTCATCATCTTCTTCCGTCATGCACTAGCCTCTCCTTCAGCCTGTTGCAGCTACACCTAGTCCTTCCATCGTTTTGCAGGTCTTCCAATGCATCTTCTCCCTGGCGGAGTATATCACCAAAAATGTAGGGGTAATCTCGATTTGTCCGTTCGTAACAGATGGAATATCCACTTTTGTTGGTATTCATCAACCTTACTGTTTATATAGAAAATATTTAATTACTTCCTGATATCTGTATTTCTTTTGGAGTCTAGCTTGGTGTATCCTGCTACGTACATGAGGAATTTCATTTCATTGGCTTGTAATCTTTATTATATCTTTCTTTTTCATTACCCAAGATTCACTTCCATATAGTAATGTTGGTACTGACACAACTTTATAAAATTTTAGATATGTTTCTGTTCTTACTTTACGTTGGAGGACTCTTCTGCTAGTGCCATTTAAGTAGTTAAATTTCTCAATTTTGTCTTGGTTCCTAGAAATTTGAATCTATCTAATTGCTCTATAGTCTTGTTGCCTATAATTATTTTTGTTCTTACTGGATTTTTTCCACGGAAAGCCATGACTTTTGTTTTTTGTATTGATATTGACATATTAAAATCTGGCACGTTTGGTATAGTTCGTAGGCAGCTCTCTGCAGTCCATCTGGAGAGAGCTGCCTACAAACTCTAAAATAAAGTAAAAAACTAAAAATTAAGTAATAAACTAATTTCAACATTCAATAACTACTAATATCATCAATCTGCTGCCCTCATATGTATGACACTTTTATGTGGTAACAGGGAATATGTTGAACTTGGAACATCACATAAAAATTGCCAATTTCACAATATGTCGCTACAACTCTCAATTTCACATTATTGTTGATGCACAGTTCTCCTGTCCCTATTTATTACCCACATACACTGAGTCAACTAATTCTTGTGCTATTAGCAACATGGGCAATTTACTTTATACTAACATCTCAACTTCAAATAGTTTTTGAATATTTGCAAAAATCAGCCACTAATAGTAAATTTACATCCTGTCACACATAATCATGCTTTATGATTTATTTACATGTAGGCACAGCTTCCTTATAAATTTAGACATCGTCACCATGCCATACAGCAAGCTGGAGCTATATTTATGTTAAAATCAACAGTCAAGACCGCAATAATATTTGTTTATTTACCTGTTTTGCCTAACGTTAAAGTCAACTTCAGAATTTTTGGCTGTGCAAGGGTGGAAATAGCAAAGTTACAAACAGTACTATTACACATGGCGTTAAAATAAGATATAGGAAAGCTGTAGTGAATATCACAAACAGTGCTATTACATAAGGAGTTAAACGAAAATAGAGAATGGGTGTAGAGTTTACCCCGACGGTTGATGCTGGTGGCTCCTCAGTTTTCTCAATATCACGATTGTACACTGTGACTGACAGTTGTGGAACCATTCGCGTGCCGACTATGGACTAAGAACCGAAATATCGTTGCTGTATGAAATTTGCACAGCAAGTTCTCTTACACCACAAGAAGTTAAAACATTATACAGCATCAACACAAGTATTCATTTATGTTAAAATAAAATAGACAAACCAGCAAAACAGAAGAAGCAATGTAATCTATAACACTGGTGTAAGAGACAGACACATTGTTCTTCTTAATGTTTTGTCGCTAAACGAATAAACTAGAAAGTACAAATTACATGTACATACAGATATTACACAGACATAATAGCAGGTAAAATTATACTAAAGATAGAACCATTAAAATATATGTCATTGTACATTTACTGGGCAGTGCTCTGTGGTAAGAATTCAAGGCTACTCTGTTGGCTAGGCTGGAAAGGACACCACTGTCATAGTAACGTAACGGCCAAAGTGGCAGTTCAGAAACAAAAGAAGTTGGCCTAGGGATGCCAACTAAGATCAAGGTGCCGATTCAGGTCAATATCATCAAAGACGTTTGTGCCAACGACTCATAAATAAACGCTGTAGGAACGTTACTCAGTATCCTCCAGTGCTATTGGTGAGACCAAACATGGTGCCACATCAACCAGTAGAGCAGCTGTTGTCACAGTGAGAGTGGCAGCTCTGTGTGGTAGTTTTCATGGCACGGGCTTCAAGAAACTTTAAACATATACAACATCGCGTTGTTAGTAATCTGGTGAAAAAATTCTATACAGGTCTTAATACCATTAGGATACATTAATGTTGTTCTGTAAGTTTACAGGAATGGGAACATAATACATTAAAACGATACATATGCACCAGTACATATTAACTTAGCTCGTCCCAAAGTACACTATAAAATGAAAACTATGTGAGATAAAAAAAACTTGTTCATAACAACATGGCACTAAGGTACATGTAAGACTTGAATAAATAATGGCATAATAATTAATTTTCTAGTTTATCTGTTTAGCGACAAAACATTAATAAGAATGATGTGTGTGTCTCCGACACCAGTTTCAGAGATTACACTGCTCCTTCTGTTGTTTTGTAAGTTTGTCTATTTTATTTTAAGACAACTGACTACTTGCATTTATGCTTTATAACGTTTTAACTTCTTATGTACTTGTACACGGTTTACGAGAACTTACTGTGCAGACTTCATACATCAATGACATTTCAGTTCTCGTGAAGTGTTTGGCCGGGTATGACGTAATCCATAGTCTGCGCATGAGTTCCTAGATAACAGAACGCAGCATGTCATTCTCAATGGAGAGAAGTCTTCCGAAGTAAGAGTGATTTCAGGTGTGCCACAGGGGAGTGTCGTAGGACCGTTGCTATTCACAATATACATAAATGACCTCGTGGATGACATCGGAAATTCACTGAGGCTTTTTGCGGATGATGCTGTAGTATATCGAGAGGTTGTAACAATGGAAAATTGTACTGAAATGCAGGAGGATCTGCAGCGAATTGACGCACAGTGCAGGGAATGGCAACTGAATCTCAATGTAGACAAGTGTAATGTGCTGCGAATACATAGAAAGAAAGATCCCTTATCATTTAGCTACAATATAGCAGGTCAGCAACTGGAAGCAGTTAATTCCATAAATTATCTGGGAGTACGCTTTAGGAATGATTTAAAATGGAATGATCATATAAAGTTGATTGTCGGTAAAGCAGATGCCAGACTGATTCATTGGAAGAATCCTAAGGAAATGTAATCCGAAAACAAAGGAAGTAGGTTACAGTACGCTTGTTCGCCCACTGCTCAAATACTGCTCACCGATGTGGGATCCGTACCAGATAGGGTCGATAGAAGAGATAGAGAAGATCCAACAGAGAGCAGCGCGCTTCGTTACAGAATCATTTAGTAATTGCAAAAGAATTATGGAGATGATATATAGACTCCAGTGGAAGACTGTGCAGGAGAGATGCTCAGTAGCTCGGTACGGGCTTTTGTCGAAGTTTTGAGGAGGCGAGCAGTATATTGCTCCCTCCTACGTATATCTCGTGAAGAGACCATGAGGAGAAAATAAGAGAGATTAGAGCCCACACAGAGGCATACCGACAATCCTCCTTTCCACGAACAATACGAGACTGGAATAGAAGGGAGAACCGATAGAGGTACTCAAGGTGCCCTCCGCTACACGCTGTCAGGTGGCTTGCGGAGTATGGATGTAGATGTAGATGAATTGCACAGTAACTCGTGGCTCCACAGCCATCGGTCACAGTGTAATATCGTGGTATTGCTAGAAAACTGAGGTGCCGCCAGCACCAGCCATATGCGTAATTGCTACAACCTTTCTCTATTTTCGTTTAATGTCATATGCAACAGCACTACTGGTAATTTTTGCTACAGCTTTTCTCTAGCTTATTTTAATGCTATACATAATAGTACTGTTTGTAACACTGCTGTTCCTACCCTTCGATGGCCACAAATTCTAAAGATGGCTTAAATAAACGAATATTATTGTGATACCGACTGTCGATTTCGACCTACATACAGCTTCATTAAATTTGAGAGTTTTTATCTGCGAGCAAAAAGTAATTTTGTATTACTCAATAGAAATTTCAAAAGAGGTGAAGCAGATCACACACAGATATCACCCAAAAGGAATCAACACAAACCCATCATAAAATGACAAAGTGCACAAATTCACACGAAAGGCCTACACTCCGGCGACATAACCAAAATGCCAATGTGACACACAAGTTGCTCGAGAGTCCGAGGTGGACACACCGACAGTTTCTGAGGAGTGTACGAAAATGTAGAACAGCTGAAGCATTAAAAGCTTCATCTCAATTTTTCTCCACTTTTTGTTAATCCAGTCTTTACATTTGATGGAGTGATATTGTATGAAGAATTCAGATTAGTAAAATGTGAGGTGGCATCTCAGGTTTCTGAGGCTACCGTCACATTACAAGGAACTGAGCTATTCTTATACCTGGTGTAAGGCAGGTCCGAGGGAAGTGTAACGGCGGCACCTCCGCCGGTCTCTGGCAGCCGGGCGTCTTCCGACAAGCCGGTGTGGTGTCGCTGCCGGGGGCCACGGTCCGAGTGCACTCGGCGACCAGGTGCCAACACTCCCAGGCCCCTGTGCAATAGCTGCTTCATGTCCCGGGGACGGAATTCACCGTTCTCCAACTTTTCCTCGTATTTCGGATCTGCAACCGGCAAACACAGTAATTGTTTGACAGGTACATCCTGCACGCAAACACGGGGGCACGTAAAATCATCTCCGTTTACCAGCTGAATCATAGCATTTTGTTGCCGTAAGATATTAATGAATTTCCAACTTGTCCGAGTTGTTTTTCAAATCAGCCTTATGAAAACACAATTAGTTTATTTTTACATTTACCCAGACATGTTTTGACACCAATGTGTCACCTTCTGTGGGTCACATTTTTATTTCTGTAAAGTACAATATCATATTTGTAATAATTTAACTGCTGTAGGCCTAATAAGTACAATATTTGCAATTTGCTTTGTTTGGTTTACACACTCACATTATATTTACATTGCTAACTCAACTGTATTATTATACATTGATTTTAGTGCTCATTTTTGTCATCTTGAAAAAGAAAAGAAAAAAAGAAAGAGAGGACACACCTAATTTGTATGACTGTTAAATGAGTGATATGCCTTCTTGCCCGAGATAGGTGTTTGTATGAATGCGAATGTGATCACTGCCAAGGAAGTGATGAGAACATAATAGTTTGTCACAAAAGCTGCAACAAATGAATGCAAAAGTTTCACAATCACACAGTTTCTCTGTGCTGTGTCAAAACATATGTTTTTTGACATTTTTGAAGTTTCATTCCATTTTGCAAGTCTGGACTCATGAATTCAATTTTTGTGATATAGTTCACATCCATTTATGTGAGACGGGTGTGCTATCTTGCCTGCTCTCACTTTTCATCACATTTACTTGCGACAGTAACGTATTCTTACCAAATGACTCATATTCTATAACTAATGCATAGTATGACAAAATGCCTCTGAGCACTATGGGACTCAACATCTGAGGTCATCAGTCCCCTAGAACTACTTAAACCTAACTAACCTAAGGACCGTAGCGGTCACGCAGTTCCAGACTGAAGCACTTAGAACCGCTCGGCTATAGTATGACAACTGCCAAGATTACAGAAGCAGAACAAACATTTCAATGACTGAACAGACAGTTCATTATGTTGCAAAAAATAAATAAAAATAAGGAATGGCAGAACAGTGTTTCAAACATGGATTGCCCACTTGGCAGTCCAACACCACGACCACTTACCCACTACACTGTTCCTGTTTCAGGCTGTTCTTTATTGCACTTCTTATTCTTGGACCATTCACTGTTTCTATTTTCCTATTTTGCTTTTCTCCCCACACAGTTCAGTATACCTTCTTCCTGTTTTCATGCTTGATCTGCGTTCAGTTTCTGATGGGCTATCCACAGGGCCATCCTACCACTAAATCATGTGGTGAGTTTCCCTTGCTAGTGCCACACATGTTACAGTTTCTATACTGTTAAAGTCTGTTATCTGTGGTATGGCGTCAGCAATGAACAGCAAATGGCAACTCAAGGTCCCCACCCAGGTTCCAGTGAACTGTTCCCAACCATCGGGCTGACACTATGCCTGCAGCCTCTGCCCAGATTTCAGTTGTTATCCGCCTGTTTGTCAGAGCCAATAGGATGACATTATGCTCTTCTCATGATGTAGCCCTCCTGGAAGTACCTGTGCCAACTCTTGTTGCCACCCTGTTTTCCCCGAGTTCACCTCATCACCAATTATTCTGCAGTCATTACACTACAGACGACTGTGTGTGCAATCTGTCAGTACGTGGTTAATACCAATGATTTGCCCTTCCCCAACATCAAAAACACAGCGAAAAGTTGCAGCAATGTTACACGCGCCAAACAGCCACCAACTACTTACACCATTCTTCATTAACAGGAACAGCTTTTTTCTGCACCAAACATTAATGTGCAAAACGATGAAACATGTAGTGGATGTGTAGAAATACTGGAATATTAGTTTGATAACAGTAAGTGGCGATGTTCGAGATGCAACGGCTTCCATTTCTGTAGATGTGTACCGGGTGATCAAAAAGTCAGTATAAATTTGAAAACTGAATAAATCACGGAATAATGTAGATAGAGAGGTACAAATTGACACACAAGCTTGGAATGATATGGGGTTTTATTAGAACCAAAAAAATAAAGTTGAAAAAACGTCCGACTGATGGCGCTTCTTCTGATCAGAATAGCAATAATTAGCATAACAAAGTAAGACAAAGCAAAGATGATGTTCTTTACAGGAAAAGCTCAATATGTCCAACATCATTTCTCAACAATAGCTGTAGTCGAGGAATAATGTTGTGAACAGCACTGTAAAGCATGTCCGGAGTTATGGTGAGGGATTGGCGTCGGATGTTGTCTTTCAGCATCCCTAGAGATGTCGGTCGATCATGATACACTTGCGACTTCAGGTAACCCCAAAGCCAATAATCGCACGGACTGAGGTCTGGGGACCCAGGAGGCCAAGCATGACGAAAGTGGCGGCTGAGCACACGATCATCACCAAACTACGCGCGCAAGAGATCTTTCACGCGTCTAGCAATATGGAGTGGTTCTAATAAAA
The DNA here is from genome assembly GCF_021461385.2 of Schistocerca piceifrons. Lineage (NCBI taxonomy): Eukaryota > Metazoa > Arthropoda > Insecta > Orthoptera > Acrididae > Schistocerca > Schistocerca piceifrons. The sequence continues at coordinate 9,074,286 of NC_060148.1, forward strand.
CCCCATGTCATTCCAAGCATGTGTGTCAGTTTTTACCTCTCTATCTACGTTATTCCGTGGTTTATTAAGTTTTCAAATTGATACTGACTTTTTCATCACCCGGTATATAACGAGGTCAGAGTGTAGCCTTGGATGTCCATTCAAACAAAAATTTCCCTCATGACCATAAGTCACGAAATGTAAAAGTGATCAGTTACAGCCATAAAGCAACAGCCAATCATTGAAGCTAAAGTGGGTGCATCAAATGTGGAGTCAATGTATTCCCATATACGGCCCTACAGCAGGCAGAAGTGACGTCACAGTTAGCATCTAGAGTACGTACAGGCATAACACAGCAGGCCATCGACAGTCATTCCACTCGACAATGGCCGATTACAGCTAGGTCAAATTCTCGTGGTGTTTTAGCCACTAGACATCACTCGAGACCCGAGACCTTTCAATCTTTTCTATCAGTGACGAATGTAGGAAAAGAGAAGTAGGTGACAACCAGGTTGCTACTGGCCGTGGAACTCACCGAGCATCCAGTAGTTGCCCTTCCCTGCGCTGTCCTTCTGAGGCACGTTGATGAAGCACCTGTTACGAGACAGGTTGTTGCTCAATGCTTTCTGCCGTATCTTCTTCTTGCGTTTGAAGTAGGGGAAACGCTTCACGATGTAGGCGTAGATCTCTGACACCCTCGCCCTCCTGTCAGACAGACAAATGCACGAAGTTCACTCCAGATCGTTCAAAGACGGCTGTGAGTTGGGACTAGCAATCTCGTTTTATAGGTTTCCTTCTTTTAGGCTGACGAGAAGCACTGTTTTCGACATTGTATTGCCTCATTTTATTTGTTGACAAGATTGGGGACCGTGAAATTACGACATTCTGCTATAACGGAGGCAAAATAACACTGGGCTGACGAAGTAATGACATAAAAAGTAGATTAGCATAGGCAAAGAGTGGATTCTCAAAGAAGCCTACAAGTTTGAAACATGGGCATTAATGTGAGGAAGAAATTTGTGAGAATGTATTTTTAGAGTATAGCAATGTAGGGAAGTGATTACAGCCTGTGGGAAAACTGAACAAGAAGACATTCAGTGCATCTAAAAATGTGGTATAACACAAAGATATTGAAAATTAGGTGGGCTCATGAATGAGAAGGTACTCCACAGAATCACTGAATTTGAGAAATATATGGAAAACACTGAAAAGAAGATGGGACACACGTTAAGACATCTGGTGCACAGTACCGGATGGAACCATCGAGTGTAAAATCTGAAGGGGAAGACAGAGATTGTGATATTTCTAATAAATAACTGAGGATATGTGGCGAAAGTGCTCCTTTGAGATGAGGAGGTCGGTGGAAGACAGAAAGTAATGCATATCGCATCAAACCAGTCCGAAGACTGATTACTCACAAAGAAACAAAAAATGAAAATAATGGTTATTGATGTTATACGGAACAGTTATACTAATACGATGAGCTGACAAAGTGAAACATGTGGAGAAATACATCAAACCATCTTTAAGGTCGATGAGCACAATACCACTACCATATGTCTACCACGAGTATAAGATACCGTGGGAACTGCCAAACTAAGGTGGGACATATTAAGGGTGGTGTAGTCTATTTTCATGAAGCTATTTATTACTTCGCAGCAGTGCTACCAACCTGTTTGGTGACTGTGCTATGGCCATAGCACTGAGCTCCGTGTAGGAGAACAGCGGCCTCTTTTTGGCAGTACGGGCCGAGCCAGCCACGCTCGAGCACCGCTCCTCGCCTGCTACGTCGTCAGTGCCACGAGAGGTGGAGGTCAGAACAGCCGCGTCATCCGGAGACGTCCCGTCCGACACCGGAATGCCGTCCTCGCGGTGGCCGTCGCCAAGGTGGGACGAGTCTGGGGCAGCACGACCGGTGCTGCCAATTTTGGAACACGACAGGCTTGTCGAGGTCGGGGTAGCAGTCCTGTTTCAGTGAGACAAAAACGGCATTCAGTGGTACAGGGTTCGTGGAGCTCTATATCGGTTAAAGAAAGCGATTCAAACGGAAGAACACGAGATATTTAGAACTTAAGCCAAAATGAAAATCCGAGATGCAAAAATGAATGGGAAACTTCAATAAAGGTAGAAGAACTTTAAGAGTTCTTGCTGTCTATCTCCACAAAATCAAATGGCAGATTAACCACAGTTGTGGCTGCAACAAAGCAGGCCCTCCGGGACACTTGTCACAGGACAGTGCACTCCACAGAGATGCAGCAGGTAATAATGGTCCCCATGCACAGCAGATGCTGTGACCCAAAGCACTGCTGAGGCGTGTGTAGACCCGCCACATCCGACAGTATTCCAGTCACAGTATCCAGAAGGGCCGAGCAGGATTTTACACTGAATTCAACTGCATTTCGGCATGCAAACATCGAGAGAAAATGGAGATCAGAGACCACTGCATGAAAAGAGTTTTGAAGACTGTCCACGCTGCTGGTGTTAGTGACAACGGAAATGTCGATCCAAAGAAGTTACGGTGAACCGTCGAGTCACTGATCAACTTCCACAGCGGAAATTAGGCTGATGCCCAAGGAATCTAGCCACTGCAGTGGCTGGCAGGAGAACCCTAGTAAACGAACATCAACGGAAGTGTACTGATTTTACTCACAGAATCTGTAGACCCATAGTAGTGTTAGCACACAGTCTTAAAAAAAATTAATAATAATGAGGACCCAAGAGACAGGTTTGGATGTCAATGTAACTTCGTAGGCTTACACGCCAACAGCGAGTATTTAAATGATTCGAGCTTCTGTTCTCTGTGACAGGTAGAATAACCACTGAAAACTAGTCTCTCCCAATTTTTCAGATTTTGCTGCAATGATTACAAGACTTTTGCAAGAAAACAGTTTTTTTTCCCCTCATAGTTTGCCTTGATGTTCCTGAAGATAGAGATAAAGATGCAGAAACAGTAATCTACTGATAAGAATCACTGGCATTGTCGTATTCACAGCATTCATCAACAGCACAAGTGACTGTCTTGTCTAATTTTTTTCGCTCGAAATGATTAAGTGCAGTTTGCAAGCAACGTGATTGACTGGCTTTATTCACAGCTTTTATGGGATATAAAGAAGCTTCATCTTCACATCAACTACGACTTCCTATGCAGTATTACCCATTAATGACCTCTCCTCTACACATTTACTTGAGGTAAACTTCATAGTTTTGCGACTTCCTTCTCTGCACAATTTCCTGAATCTAACCAGGTCAAAGCAGCCCAGAAATCAGCTATGTTCATCTGCCTTGCAATTCAAAGTAGTGAGTCTCTTAGATGTTCCTAGGTAACACACTCATAAGCAGTTCTATATCTTTCAAACAGCTTTCCTTTCACATTTTTTTTTCATTTTGACATGTATCTCATGCTTTCTGTACTCTTCTTCCATTTATAGAATCCATGTGCAGAGTTGTGCATTGCTTAAGTTCAAGCATTTTCTCTCTCCTGATTAACCAACAAATTTACAACCTTTTCTTTGTGCCTGAAAACTATTACAGTATATGTTTCCTTTAGGCTAGGAAGATACTGTATTTACATTATGGACTTTAATTAGCAGAAAAGTCATCATTCGAAGCACAATCAGAGAATCATCGAGATTTATTTCCCGTTTTTTCTTCTTTCACAGTTTCTAATGAAATGCCGACATCATTCAAATGAATGTCAAAGAAATTAACTAATAAATAACACATGCGTAAGCCCTCAGGAGAAGTAAGTGATTCTGATTGCATACCACGTTCTTCGTATTTCACATTTGCAAGGTTGGAAACATTAACTGGATTCCACATTACTGCTACTCTGGAACATGCGCAAACACAAATGCTATCAGCATGCATATACCAAGATATCACAATTAAAATTAATTCAGTTTTGTCGTCTTTGTTAACACTTAGTGATGCCACAAAGCCAACTGCTAATTATTAGGGATATTGAAGGCACTGCAAGTCCGTGCGAATAGTAACTGTGCACAACTGTGTCAGAGAAACTATCGACGGAAACTGAAATTTGGTCTAAATTACGATCGCATTGTACTGCGTTATTTGTTTCCTGCTCTGCCGTCGACCGAGGACGTGCCATCCGTGTCGCACATGCGCTGTCTACTACAGCTGCATCACGGTTTTACATCTCGTCAACCACCTGGCGATCTGTGAATTTGGCAAATTTCAAATTATTTTTAAAATACTTTCATTATTCTTTATCAGCTAAAATTCTGACATTATGTTTCCTTTGGTGTATTTTTCCTGTACAAAAATTTTGGGACAGGTTTTGACATGTCAGATTGAAAGCTACTGACAAATGAAAGCTACTGACAAATAGAATTGCACCCCTCATACTGGCATAACCTATGGCCTTGCTGCAGTGGTAACATCAGTTCCCATCGGATCACCAAAGTTAAGCACTGTCGGGCTGGGCTAGCACTCGGATGGGTGATCGTCCGGTCTGCCAAGCGCTGTTTGCGAGCGGGGTTCACTCAGCCCTCGTGAGGCAAACTGAGGAGCTACTTGACTCTACTTTACTGAGAAGTAGCGGCTCCGGTCTTGTAAGCTGACACATGGCCAGGAGAGGGTGTACTGACCAAATACTCCTCCGTATCCACATCCAGTGGTGCACGTATTCCGAGGATGACACGGCGGCCAGTCAGTACCGTTGGGCCTTCGTAGCCTGATCGGCAGAGTTTACTTTAGTTTTATAGTGGCATAATGCTGTCTTTCTGTGATGTGGAAACTTTTCTGTTTTTCGGTATAGAAAGTTCTCATTTGCATTGAATGTAACTTTGTCGGTGTTCATTCACAAAGTAAATTCATAAACAAGTTGTACTATATTTTTATGATGTGCTAGCTCCAATACTAACTCACCTTGATCTGAAAGAGTATTCTGTTTCTCACTGGTGTGTCCCAATCATGTTAGTGTTTGTGTCTTTTTCAAAAATTTGAGCTTTTTCAAGAATCCGATCAAGATAAGAAAAAAACCACATAAGAACTAGAATCCTCAACAAAATGGAGAAAAATTACTTGCCTGCCTGGCTAGCCGTGTGGTCTAATGCACTGCTCCCCGAGCAGAAAGGCGTTCTAGTCCCCAGCACGTATCCACCCACCGGATTACTGTCGAGGTCCCGTGTGCCGGCCAGCCTGTGGACGGTTTTTAAGGCAGTTTTCCATCTACCTCGGTAAACATGGACTGGTTGCCCTTATTCCGTCTCAGCCCGTGTAGGTGACTGTTGTGCAAACACCGTTTCCACGTGCGCATACACCATAATGACTCTACCACACAAACATTTGGGGTTACACTCGTCTGGTGAGAGACGTTCGGGGGCCGAACCGTACAATAACCCTGGGTTCGGTGTGGGGCAGTGGTGGGGTGAGTGGACTGCTGTGGTCTGTTGTGAGTTTGGGAACCACTGAGGGCTACAACGGGATGAAGCCCCTCCATTGTTTCTAGGTCCCTGGTTTAATACATACATACAAGTATAGAAAATTACTGTGTCACGGATTTGGAAGTGCTTATCATCGTCTGGGGCTTCCCCAAATTTAGACATTTTCTTTTCTGTCACGCAAGTAAAGTGTATTTTGATCACAAAGCATTACAATTTCTGATGACAATAAGTTACATTATGCTCATTTTGAGCCGTGAACATGTTCTGCATAACAGAGAGATGGTCTGTTTGAATTACACTGAAGCACCAAAGAAAGCAGTATAGGCATGCGTATTCAAGTGCAGAGATACGTAAACACAGAACACGGCACTGCAGTCGGCAATGTCTACATAAGACCAGTGTCTGGCACAGTAGTTAGATCGGTTACTGCTGCTACAATGGCACGGTGTTATAGTCAGTGTACGAGCAACGGGACACAGCATCTCCGAGGTAGTGATGATTTTACCGTATGGCCATTTCACGAGAGAATCAAGAATATCAGGAATCTGGTAAAACATCAAATCTCTGCATTGCTGCGGCCGGAAAAAGATCCTGCAAGAATGGGACCAATAATGACTGAAAAGAATTGTTTAACGGACAGAAGTGCAGCCCTTCCACAAATTGCTGCAGATTTTAATGCTGGGGCAGCGACAAGTGTCACTGTGTGAACCATTCAATGAAACAACATTGATATGGGCTTTCAGAATGGAAGGCCCACTCATATGCACTCGATGACTGCATCACACAAATCTTTACGCCTCGCCTTGACCCATCAACTGGACTGGAAACATGTTGACGACTGGAAACATGTTGACGACTGGAAACATGTTGACCGGTCGGACGAGTCTTGTTTCAAACTGTATCGAGAAGATGGACGTGTAGGGGTATGGAGACAACCTCATGAATCCGTGGACCCTGCATGTCAGCACGGGACTGTTTGAGCTGTCGAAGGCCCTGTAATGGTGTGGGGCGTGTGCAGTTGGAGTGATACGGGACCCCCGATACGTCTAGATACAACTCTGACAGGTGACACGTACATAAGCATCCAGTCTTATCTCCTGCACCCATTCACGTCCATTGTGCACTCCAGTGGACTTGGACAATTCCAGCGGGACAATGCGACACCCCACACATCCAGAACTGCAACAGAGTGACTCCAGGAACACTCTTCTGAGTTTAAACACTTTTGCTTGTCACCAAACTCCCCAGACATGAACATTATTGAGCACAGCTTGGGTGCCTCGCAACTTGCCGTTCAGAAGAGATCTCCACGCCCTCGTACTCTTGCAGATTTAGGGACACCCTGCACGATTCACGGTGTCAATTCCAACCGGCACTACTTCAGACATTAGTCTAGTCTATGCCATGTCGTGCTGCGGCACTTCTGCATTCTTGCAGGGGCCCTACACAATATTAGGCAAATGTACCAGTTTCTCTGGCTCTTCAGTGTAATAACATGGGGAGACGTTCCAACGATCTACTACTTTTTTTTACTGACAGGATAAATAATGGAAGCATCATTGCAAAAGATAGATAGGGAGAGTACAGCTTAGTGACAAAGCAGACAACAATGCAATCAACACCGACGATTAGCTCGCTGCCCTGTTGCACGAACATCTGTTGTCAGTATGGCACGAAATACCCCAAATGCTACCGATCAAAACTGGGGAGTTCATACGCTGCTGTAGTTCCCAGAACCTGGACTGTACAGTGTTGTGTGTCATTTTGTTTGTTGACTGTGTGTTCCATTGTACACCTTACAAAGATGAGTGCTGTAACAAAACAGAGGAAATTTGTGCGTTTGCATCTAAAATTAGAAGCACTAAGACGACATGACAAAGGAGAAACAATAAAAAAACTTGCTCTCTAATATGGTGTCGGTGAAGTTACTGTTGGTGACTGGCGAAGAAACCGACTTAAGTTGGAACAGTTTTCTTCACAGAAATGCTCACAAGAATCTCTCAGTCGAAGAAGTATAAAGAAGTCAGACTTCGAAAAAACAAGTGAGGCATTGTTCATGTGGTTTACCGAACAGAGACAGAAGGGTGCTCCGATTTCTAGCCCAATTTTGCAAGAAAAAGCATTGTTTTTCAGAAACCAGCAGCAGGAAGGAGATGACAATTTCGCAGCTAGTGTGGGCTGGCTCGACAAGTGGAAGAAGAGGTATGGAGTGCGTCAACTAGACGTATGTGGAGAAAAACTCTCTGGTGACGGTCAGGTCATTTCGAAATTTATCGTCAAGTTCAAAAACATCATAACTGATGAAAATTTGTCTAATGAACAAACATATAACTGTGACGAAACTGGGCTAAATTTTAAAATGTTATCAGCAAGAACACTTGCTTCTTGTGAAGAAAAAAGTGCTCCTGGGGGGGGGGGGGGGGGGGGCGCGCGCGCGGGGGGGGGGGGGGGATAGAGAGAGAGAGAGAGAGAGAGAGAGAGAGAGAGAGAGAGAGAGAGCAAAGAGTGGCTCACACTTATTGCAGCTTCAAATGCAACTGGACACCACAAACTGCAACTGGCTGTGATTGGGAAGTCTGCCAAGCCAAGAGCATTCAAGAATGTATCCATCTCAACTCTTCCGGTTGTCTACACACATCAAAATAATGCCTGGATTAATCAGGAAATCTTCAAGAACTGGTTTATTAACTCATTTGTGCTTGACTGCAAGAATTTTTTAAAAGAAAAGGGACTGCCATGCAAAGCAACTTTGCTCACGGATAATGCGTCGTCACATCCAAGTGCAGGAGAACTGCAGTGCGACGGTATCCGCGCCTTGTTTTTCCCACCAAACGTTACCTGTCTCATTCAGCCCATGGATCAGGGTGTTCTGGAATGTCTAAAAAATTGCTACAGATAATACTGCATTCCGAAGACAAAGAAAACATTGTAGGAGCTCTGAAGAAAGTGACTTTGAAGGACGTCGTGTACTGGATTAGCGAATCTTGGAGCGAAATAAAGTCTGACACAATTTCTAGGTGATCGAGGAAAATTCTATAGGAAAGTATGCCAGACACAGAAACTGAAGATTTAGCAGATGAGGACAATCAACCATTGTGTAATTTAATCAGAAGATTGCCAAGGTGTGAAGAGGCAGAAGAGGTGGAAGTAGGTGAGTGGTTAAATTCGGGCGAACAGTTGGAAGTGACAGACTCTTCTATAATTGACACGGTCAACATTCCATCACAGTGTGAGAGTGACGAGGATGACGAGGCAGAGGCTGCACCGGTGACGAGTCACGCCGATGGCTATGCTGCTCTCTAGTCCGCCATATGCTACGTGGAACAACAGCCTGAGGCGACACCAACTGATATACTGCTCCTAAGACGGTGGGGTGAGACTGCCGCGAGGAAATGTTGCAGCTTCACCAAACAAAAGACACTTTACTATTACTTGTCTAAATAAATAATTATTGTTATTCTGCCAATGCAAATACTTTTATTTTAATAAAGTTCATATTTTGACCTGTATTACTTACAATATCACAATATTTCTTTTTCCCATTTAACTTTCGACAGTCCGAGTTTTTGATAGTTCGAGGTGGTTCTACCGTATCTTCCTTCGCCGTTGGCGTTGTCGTAGTTACCATGAGACACCGTTATACCAAGAGGAAAGGCGCGTCGATCTTAGAGCATGAGATATGATGACCTTAAGCCCTTGACAACACACAACGGTCACGGTAGCACCTGATTCCAGAATAGCTGCAGTAGTTAGGATCTACGAACTATCCCCTCTTGACCAGGTCCCCAAAACTTAACTCGTAACGAGATCCCTTTGAAGCAAATTGTCATAACGATCGTCTATAAAGGCTTCGTACAACGAGAAGAAATGTTACAGTTTATGGAATAATGACAGACACGACCAAACTGTCTTGTCTCTTCTGCTTTATTTAACATAACTTCGTTCACAGTTTCATTTTGCATTCACCACTCATTCACCGAAACCCTTTGATGAACAGTTTTGGTTGCTTAACACCAACAGTCAATGATAATGATACAGCTTTTCTCCTTTTTATAAATTGAAGCCCGCTCTCCGTGATATAATAAAAAAAAACCGGTCTCAATACCGCGTCCCTCGTGAGATGCGAATAGATTTATCCCGGAATTGACCACCCTGTAGGTGTACTCAATTTAATGACCACACTTCGCTGTCCACGATTTCGTGTAACTAAATGTCCATTTGTTAGTCTGATTGTACACTGTAGCTATTTAAAACTCGACCCTATACTTTTCACTACGCACAATTAGCACTTCTTGTTTATTTCTAATAGTAAACGGGAAAAAAAAAGACGCCGTATCGTCGGCTTCGTCGATATAAAGCAAAACACCTCAATATGCCCAATTTTACCTCTTCTTATAGGATCAGCTATCTTACTCATTAATTTACTACATATTATTTCCAATAAAACTAAACAGATATCGCCGTTATGTTTTAATTGTATTCAAAAGCATGTTACTACTATTATTATGACCGACCAAATCGTAACAAATCACGCGGCGTGCGTTTGTAACGATAACTTTACGCTATTCAAGTTCCATTACAGCTATCTTGACTCGTAATGTTACATGGTTCCGGTCCCATTCACCTCGAACTATCGAGACTGTACTGTATCTGTTATTTCACATAAGGTACTCTCGTTCCCAATTAATCGTGTGGGGACAGAACTGGATCTGTTTGCAGCACTACCACAAACCACACACAGTTCCCATCATTTCTCTGCAGGTGTGGAGCTCACCTCCATATTCATTTCACCCTTTTGCATTGTGAGGTAGCAAAAACTGTCTTTGTCGGGTTCACGGGTCATTTCGTAAGGGAAGTAGGATGGACTGAGGATGTGATACATAACAACAGTAGCCACAGCCGTGGTAAACTCTCCTCCGATGTCAGTGGACAAAACCTGTATTTATGCTCAGTATCACCAAGCATCCAATCAATAGTAACCCACAAGTTACTGCACCTCTGCACTATAGCTGCGGTACATTCGGTCAGCGCATCGTTCAACAGTTCCGGGCACTTCCGCTTGAGGCTGCAGACTGTGGACGGCACCTCGGTCACCTGCAGCAGCAAGCCGGTGGCCCCTAGCAGGAGAATACCTTTTATATTGTCTCACACCTGCTCCAGCTGGCCGTTCTTGAATGTGCTACCACACCGTAATGTTCCGATTATGATATGCACATCACACTGTGACTCAAATAAAGGTTGTCCGTTTTCCATAACCACATTTCTTACTGTATTCGGAGTTAAAACAGAACCCACTGGAGTGAATCGTGAAAGAGCTACAGAAAGTATGGATGTCTTATTGCTACGAACAGCAATACAATTGGTATGTTCTTGAATGGCTTCCAGGGCATAATGAGTAATATATGGCATGTCTCCCCTAAAGTCCAAACGGAATAAGAAGATTCCTGGCAACAGTTCGCAACAGCGTTGCCAGCTTTCAACTGTGGCTACAGGTGAAAACGGCAGCCGTCTACACAGCTGTGACAACACTGATATGTTGCTAAGGACGTTTACAAAATCGCGTTACGGTACTGGTTGACATAAGCCTGTGAAGCTGCCATGCCTGGCCTGCTGCAACTGTTACTGATCATCTTATGATGGCAACTATAGTAGTTCATACACACAAATTTCTATCATTGTTCTTTTCTCTGACCTTACAAACAAACATTTCCAGGTGTAAATAAATGATCTCGATGAAACGTGGCAGGTATGTTGAGAGGTCAAAATAATGCAATACATATTTGTTACTTCAGCCCAATTTCATTTTTAAGGTACAAAACACACCCTGAAAGGTAATTTGGCATATTTAGGTTTACATGAGATAGCTTAGAAACCGTGAAATATAAATGACGTGTTTCATACAAAACTTGAAATGTAATTAACAACCTTGAAAATTACACAAATAATTTTTTTTTCAACTATCAACAAAGTAATCAATTTTTGAAAATAAAATGTAATTGGATAGACAAAAAAAATCTACTCACCAAACAATGGCAGGAGAAAACACCTAAGTATTGAAACTTGCAAATTTTCAGAGCCAGTGGCTCCTTCTGACAGAAGGGTTGAAGGGGAAGGAAGAGTTCTTTTCCTTCACCCCCATTTCTTCCCTTTCAACCCTTCCACCACAAGAAGGAGCCACTGACTTTGAAAGTTCACAAATTTCAATACCTTATGTGTGTGTTCCCCTGTTGTCGCTCGGTTAGAAAATTTTTATCTATACAATTACATGAGATTTTGTAAAAATTTGAAATCTGCGAAATACCCCCCAATATTCATTAATTTTGCAACTTGAAAACTTTCGTTAAAGAAACTTTCATAGCACATTAATCCACGTGTAATAAAGATGGTTTCTCAAGTGCAATTTTTGGAAAATACATTGTATGCAATGGGGTGTTGGGAGTATTTTCGACGTACATAGTTAAAATATCGCAACATTAATTATTGTTATAATAATTTCTGCAAGAAGCTGGGAATTTAAGGAGATGGGACCTGGATAAACTGAAAGAACCAGAGGTTGTACAGAGATTCAGGGAGAGCATAAGGAAACAATTATCACAAATGGGGGAAAGAAATACAGTAGAAGAAGAATAGGTAGCTCTGAGGGATGAAGTAGTGCAGGCAGCAGAGGATCAAGTAGGTAAAAAGACGAGGGCTAATAGAAATCAATGGGTAACAGAAGAAATATCGAATTTAATTGATGAAAGGAGAAAATATAAAAATGCTGTAAATGAAACAGGCAAAAAGGAATACAAATGCCTCAAAAATGAGATCGACAGGAAGTGCAAAATGGCTAAGCAGCCATGGCTAGAGGACAAATGTAAGGATGTAGAGGCTTATCTCATTAGGAGTAAGATAGATACTGCCTACAGGAAAATTAAAGAGACCATTGGAGAAAAGAGAGCCACTTGTATGTATATCAAGAGCTCAGATGGAAACCCAGTTCTAGGCAAAGAAGGGAAAGCAGAAAGGTGGAAGGAGTATATAGAGGGTCTATATAAGGGCGACATACTTGAGGACAATATTATGGAAATGGAAGAGGATGTAGATGAAGATGAAATGGGAGATAAGATACTGCGTGAAGAGTTTGACAGAGCACTGAAAGACCTGAGTCGAAACAAGGCCCCCGGAGTAGACAACATTCCATTGGAACTACTGACAGCCTTGGGAGAGCCAGTCCTGACAAAACTCTACCATCTGGTGAGCAAGATGTACGAGACAGGCGAAATACCCTCAGACTTCAAGAAGAATATAATAATCCAATCCCAAAGAAAGCAGGTGTTGACAGATGTGAAAATTACCTAACTATCAGGTTAATAAGCCACAGCTGCAAAATACTAACGCGAATTTTTTACAGATGAATGGAAAAACTAGTAGAAGCATACCTTGGGGAAGGTCAGTTTGGATTCCGTAGAAATATTGGAATACGTGAGGCAATACGGACCTTACGACTTATCTTAGGAGAAAGATTAAGGAAAGGCAAACCTACGTTTCTAGCATTTGTAGACTTGGAGAAAGCTTTTGGCAATGTTGACTGGAACTCTCTCTTTCAAATTCTAAAGGTGGCAGGGGTAAAATACAGGGAGCGGAAGGCTATTTACAATTTGTACAGAAACCAGATGGCAGTTATAAGAGTCGAGGGGCATGAAAGGGAAGCAGTGGTTGGGAAGGGAGTGAGACAGGGTTGTAGCCTCTCCCCGATGTTATCCAATCTGCATATTGAGCAAGCAGTAAAGGAAACAAAAGAAAAATTCGAAGTAGGTATTCAAATCCATGGAGAAGAAATAAAAACTTTGAGGTTCGCTGATGACATTGTAATTCTGTCAGAGATGGCAAAGGACTTGGAAGAGCAGTTGAATGGAATGGACAGTGTCTTGAAAGGAGGATGTAAGATGAACATCAACAAAAGCAAAACAAGGAAATGGAATGTAGTCGAATTAAGTCGAGTGATGCTGAGGGAATTAGATTAGGAAATGAGACACTTAAAGTAGTAAAGGAGTTTTGCTATTTGGGGAGCAAAATAACTGATGATGGTCGAAGTAGAGGGGATATAAAATGTAGACTGGCAATGGCAAGGAAAGCGTTTCTGAAGAAGAGAATTTGTTAACATCAAGTATAGATTTAAGTGTCAGGAAGTCATTTCTGAAAGTATTTGTATGGAGTGTAGCCATGTATGGAAGTGAAACATGGACGATAAATAGTTTAGACAAGAAGGGAATGGAAGCTTTTGAAATGTGATGCTACAGAAGAATGCTGAAGATTAGATGGGTAGATCACATAACTAATGAGGAGGTATTGAATAGAATTGGGGAGGAGTTTGTGGCACAACTTGACTAGAAGAAGGGATCGGTTGGTAGGACATGTTATGAGGCATCAAGGGATCACAAATTTAGCATTGGAGGGCAGCTTGTGCTGGGTGAAAATCGTAGAGGCAGACCAAGAGATGAATACACTAAGCAGATTCAGAAGGACGTAGGTTGCAGTAGGTACTGGGAGATGAAGAAGCTTGCACAGTATAGAGTAGCATGGAGAGCTGCATCAAACCAGTCTCAAGACTGAAGACCACAACAACAACAACAACAACAACTTCTTCTTTTGGTTATTTCAGTAGTATGTAAAAGTCAGTTATCCTGTGACATATATCTTGTATCAGCATTCCAAATTAATTTTAGTACTTCATTGTAAACAATTAATTAACAGCAATCTGAAAATTAGTTAAAAGTGTTATTGTCTGGGATAACTCCATATAATGACACGATTCATTTGTACAATTCATGAGATTGTTAGCTAAAAAGTTTTTTTAGGTAGCCCTGTAATTTATGACACAAATAATTTCAACAAATTAATGAAATTTTAATTATAATATAAGCAACAATACTTTGGTAACAATAAAACATTATGTATGTCAATATTGTGATACCACAAGTGTGAGGCGTGCGAGACCATGCTAGCTGAGTTGACTACAGTTGGTGGACAGTTTTTGTCCAGGTTTTGTGACATACAATCCGCATAAATTTATTTTGTGAAAATTCTGAAACCTTCTAAACCGAAGATGTGTCGACAGTGTTATTTCTGTAGGTAAAAATGCCACCTATTATCCTATACGCTTGTCGATTTGAGCCCCCAGACAAAATTAGTGGAATTTTAAATTTGTTTTGAAAAACCAGATCTACACTCTCTGCAAAAGCTGCATTACATCAGACAATTTAAGTCAGGCCCAATGAAGCATTTTACAATGGAAGAGGATTTTTACTGATGAAACTGAACTATTATCAATGAGCGAGCATTCCACTAACCTACTGCAATTGCAGCAGTAAGTGTTTTGTTAAATTTCCCATTTTTTAAAGTTTGCGTGGCAAGGAGAAAATTTATTTACCAACCTAATTAGTCATACAATCTTCCTTGTTGCACAGTCAGTTGTTCATGGACAGTATAAGTAGTGTACTTGTGACCAGAGTGTGTCAATGTAGTAGTGTCACGCATAACAATGGAGCAATGTTCAAGACATTCTCCAGAATATTTTGAAGAAGACAAAAGTGTGTATAATGTTTATCCTGTACACCTCAAAGAAATTCAGACGAAGCGTCAATGCTTTGGTGACATAACCAATGTGACGAATGAATTCCACAACGTACCACAGGAGGACTTTTCTAGCTGTTTCTCATGGGCGTATGAACAATCCGTCCACGGTACTCAAGTGGAGGGCACCATCTGATACATTTACATCATTAAAATCACCTTCTTAACTATTATCCTTATTGTTATTAATCTAGTCTCAAAACTTTTTGGACTGACAATGTATATGGAATTTTAATGAGTCTTATATTAATAAAAATGTGACACGACAGCTGAAGCTTCCGAGGATATGATGTCTTTGCAATATACTGACCCGTAGTCACGGCCGGGAAAGGAAGTGTAGGTGGAAGGTAGCAAAGAGCCACCTCCGACACCTTCGCCTTCGTCCCCGATGCTCCCGTCCCCACTGTCGACAGCAGCTCGGAGGGCCGAAGGCTCAGACGGTGACCCGTCAGCAACATCGACCGGCTGAGGTCGTACTGACTGGCTGGCGTTGTGGTGTTGCCGGCAGCGTGCAAAGTACGACTGGTACGTGGAGTCAGGTCCGTGCGTCACGTCGGGGGTGGTCACCACTCCCACGGACCGGTGTAGGCGGAAGGTGCCCTTTTTCAACAAGTCCTCATATTGTGGGTCTGCAACCGGTAAACACAACAATTATTTGGTGGGCTGGTCATCCAAACACGCACCATGTAATGACACTTGAATTACGCAACCATTATGGCACCTCACATCAACCTCTCGATACCAGCAATATTCTACTGTGTTTCTGTAAAGTAGTTGACATATTTCTGAGACAACATTCAGATTTGATTTCATTAATGTAGAGGTACTTGGATACATCGAAATGTTTGTGTTGCAATGATATTATTCTTATGTGTATTCTTCCTTTTGTCACTATGATCTTTGACGTACTTGTAACTCTGATTTTTGGGTGCGTAAGCGATTAGTTAGTTAGAGAGTTAGTTAGAGTTGGACCTTGAAAAAGTCAAGTCTTGGACGTCTTGCTGGAAAGACGCATAACGTAGTCAGCTTATAAAATGTGAACTTTAACAGTGAGGAAGATGTTTTCAAGTATGTTTTGTATTGTGAAGTGATGTTTTGTGTGTCACGTGAAATTGCAACAAAAGCAGTAAAAAGGAAGTGTAACTTAAATTCGGAGTGCTGATTATTTATTTTACATCACCATTGTGCTAACTTTGAAAGCTTTACTCTTCAAGAATGGTTTGTGAAGCGCATCCACAAAACTTTTTAATATAGCAGAATAAAATCTAGGCCTCTTTGCATCCGAGCTCAGAATCATCACCACCTAGATTTTCGACGATTGAGCCATGATTTTACAACAAGACCAGCGTGGGAAACACGAAAAGATGAGTGCCTAGTTTATTCATTATTTCGAGAAATGACTTTACTAACTGTGCTCTAATGACACCTGCCACAGAATAACTTTGTTGTTGCCCGAAAATGCAGTATTTAGCAGCGTGAGCAACACCACAATCATTATTGAATTTTGACCTTTGTTGTGGTAGGGTTGTTAGAACCAGGTAATTCCCTGACATTTAATGTAAAGTCGTGTAGGCTTATGAAATCTTCTCAGGTTATCAATTAAGTCATTGTCTCACACTGTTCACTACGTTTCAAAGAGGCTTCCTACTGGTCGTCTTCAGGCAATGTGTCAGGTTCGTAGCCAAGTCATTCCTTTACAACCACTGGACCACAGGGTCCCTGCAGAAGGCACAGTGGATACAACACTCGCATAACTGTGGAAGAGAATTTGTGGCCGGTGGCGAATAGGCCCCTGGCGGGGTGGAGGGGGCTTTGGACATCTGAGTACTGTTGCTGTCTGTGTATTCGACCTGCTGCATCCTCCGTTTTGATACTCTTGACATATTTTTGCCAACGCCACATCCCGTGCAGACCTCAGTTAGAAACTGACGACCCAATTGACAAGATCGCCATGAACTCGTACGAGGTGAAATGTGGGAGATGGGCAGTTTTTAAGTGAAGAATATGCAGTCAATTTTCAAATTAATGTATGTTTATTTACGTTGAATCGAGGCTCGTTACTTGCCATTTAGTGAGGGATAGACTAATCTGTGAAAAATAATGTAATTGAAGTGATGTCTACCATTTCAAATATACAATTTCAGTCTATTTTCCAAATCCCCCATCACCCAGACCACTGTCTCTGCAGGGATGGCAGCAATTTCTTGAATGACTGAATTCTTCTACTGGTCGAAAGATAGTGGTTACAGACACACTTGATGTATCCTTAGAAGAAGAAGAAGAAGAAGAAGAAGAAGAAAGAGAGAATCCACATACTGATAAGTCTGAAAATCTGGGAGTCAAGGAACATTCTTAAAACATGAGATGATCTGTCCAGGAAATGCGTCGAAGAACTGCCATTGAAACATTTGTGACACACGATGTAGTGCTGTTGTGCGGAAGCAAACATCTCTTACAGGGATTCTTCATCTTCTCAGTTTTGATTTCAAGAAGGTTTTTTTAAACATATGAACGTATGTATCAAGCCAAGCGAAATTACTGGCACCATTTTCTTCAAAAAAATTTGGTCCAATAATACTGAATGAGCCAAGAGCACAATAGACTATGACTTTTTCAGAGTCTAAAGGATGTCCACTAATAATGTGAAGATGCTCATGAGCCTAATAATGCTGGTTTTATTTATTGATGGTTCCATTTCAACGAAAATGAGCTTCAGTGCTTATCAATAAAATCATATTCTCAGACACAAAGTCTTCACGTGCACAAAAATAAGTTGGCTTCAACTGTTGCACAATAAGAAGCTGTACGGATGGAATTTTAATGTAAGCAAAATTTGTGTAACTGATTCGTGACTGACTGCTAGGTCACTAGCATCCATCTAGCTGACCATCCCGGGCTTTTATCACTTCCCCCACCCTCAACATTTTCTGGCATTGTTACAGTGCAGTTTGATCATATGCGCTTCTTATCCATTATGTTCCCAGTAGATCTGGAGTTTTCCTCCAATCTGAGTACTGTGTTACGACTCGGAAAAACTTTGTGTCGACCGAGATTGAATTGTTAGTGAAAGTATTCGTTGTGTAGCTGTGACAGGCTCATCATTTCTAATGAAACTGCCGTTGACAATCAAACGATGTTGCAAGTTCCACCACTCCACTGAAACAGAAATCACCTCTGCTGTGGAGAAGAACTACCCTCACCACAATCATCTCCCACCACCACTCTCTCACTACTATGCAGATCAAAACTTTCCATCTTCAGTGTGTCAGCCTGTGTTTCCACTGCATCTTTGATGGCCACATGCCAGAACCAGTAAGCACGCATTTTTTTCTGTTCAAAAAGCCTTAAATGAGGATGTGCTCTGCCACTGTAGATGTGAACAGTGAAAGGGTTTTGACTTTCAGTCATCAAAGAGATAGTGGAAATACAATTACATGATGAACTTGTCAACAAGGACAGCGGTGTGCAACTGAGATCAGCATGGGATGTGGAGTTAGCAAAAATGAGTCAGGAACACACTGATGACAAAGCTGCGGAAAGAATGGGGGGTACAGCTAGGCAGAAGCAGTGTTTGGCACCTTGACCCCCTCCACCACAAACTCCCCCTTCCCTCCTACCACCATCTCCATTCCCTCCTACCCCCCTCTCCGCAATGACTGCGGCATCTCTTCCTCAGGCACACGAATGGCCCACCCACTGGGTACTCAAAATCGTGGTGTAGTGGCTACAGAGGAACAAACTGGACGTAAACCAGATGGTTCACCTGAAGGTGACAAGTAGGAAACTAGTCAAATGGCTGCCAGTACACGATGCCAGGACTTTGCCGATAACAAGGGATAATTCTGTCAAAAGAAATTTGCTGACAAAGCGTGCATTACAAAATTGTTAAGGCTTTCGTGGCCACTTGCTGACAAACTGCCTGGCTGCCTGGCTTCTGTCTCTGGTTCTTCGGCCGACGTTCGTCTGACGATTATACTGACGCTTCGCCGGCACGAGTGGCTGGCATTGTCAGAGCTTCACCCTCCATTGCCGGTGGTGAACTGGAGCCGAGCTCGCGGGCGCAGACTATACGTACCTGGCGCGCCAACGTCCGAGGGCTTCTCCGCGGTCATTTCCGGTGCGGTTCTCCTCTCGCTACCTGTGACAGTCGCACACTGCAGTACGAGAAGTCAGGATCCGTTTACCTTGAGGCTTTCCTCTTTCTTGTTGAAGCTATTAGCGTGTTTTTTATTTCTACACCTTCTCTGAACAAGCGCGTGTGATAGTGCTTCTCCAAAGCCAGAACTTCCGTGTCGGCAAATTTTATTATGTGGTCGGTCTCACTCGGTGCGTGCTCTGCCGCGGCAGTTTGTCAAAGCTTGCATTCTCATCTTGTAGTTTGCTAGGCCACATTATCTACGTCTTCAGTTTTCTCTTAACTTTGGTTTACACCAGAGTTAATGAAAGCAAACACAAACAAATAAGAATTTCAGGTAATTTGCCAGTGATCACAACTATTTGCTTCTATCTGTGAGTATGTGTTTATGCAGGAGGGAAAGGAAGAGAACACAAGATAAGCAGCATAGGCTAAGAAAACTGTGTTAATGCCACCCAGGACACAGCAATATACAATTACAGACACAAAGGACAACTTTTATTTTGCATGGCAAATGCACCGTTTTTGAGTGTATAAGCAAAAAGGCTTAGGAAGAGACGAATTTAATGTCTTAATTTGTTCATAATCATGATGCACATGGAAGTAATGTACTTAACTGTGAATTACAGCTTCAGCTTTTCTTAGCATAATTCCAAAACTTTCCATACATGACATCCAGCACTGCATAGGTTGCACATAACAATTTACAAGGAAATTTAAAAGCAGAATATTGATTACCAGCATCCAATAAAACCTGAAAAAGGTTAGCATTTGCACACTCCTTATTAGCAACTGGAGACATTTATGATAGTGGTTGTTTCTCATTCCAATAGTTGCTATCCATAAGATAGTTCCTGATGTCTGCTATGCCATATGTGGAGCACTTGAAGAACTTTTTAAGTACACATAAGAAAGACAATGCCAATGAAATATCAGAATGTAATCTGAGTTATAGAGTTATACATATAGCCTGCTGCACAAGCTACTTGATAAATCAGCTACACAGTGTGTTCACACGCACACAGTGTGGTGCTGGGTAACTCAGTCTCATTTATCGTTAAAAATCTCTAATGTAACAATAACACATCAACCACAGAATTACAGATACCATGGGCATAAGCAATGAGAACAATTAGGAATTGAATTTTTTAATTTTAACTAGCATAATACCTACATATTCACTTGTTTACTTCCAAGTAAATTTATTGTGATTTTCCTTATTAATATAATGATATATAAAGCTTATTCACTCTACTTCCTGCTAATACAAGCCTGTAATGAATTTATTATCTCCTCACGTCTCCAGTTGAACAGCTGAGTGCTTCGGCAACAGTATTTATTTTCCTTCGACATCTGACATGTGGATCTCTAGATCCCAGAAACACCTATGAATCTATATTCTTCTATCAGTAACATTGCGCTCTCTTCTGATCATTTCAGTGCTCACGCTACTCATGTCAACAACAGAAATGGACAAGATAATAGACAAAAACTTTCTGTCGTGCTAGTACCAAAGCAGAGAGGATGTGAACTTCTTTGATGTTCACTAAAAATTGACAACCAGCAAAATTGGAACAAGCAATAGCAAATGTGAACAAAGTACAGCTGAATATGGTTTACTCACACTTTCCTACCATTTATGCCAGGGAGAATTCTCTTTCACTGATCTGCATTTGCTTCTGTTCACTCTGGTAAACCACGGTTTACACGATTTATGTTTCTACCTCTCTACAGAAATTTTCTTCACGGTCTTCTTGCGTCTCCAGTTGGCTGAACATTGACGGAGACTACTGTCACATTCACTTCTAAAAGGAAGTTTTCCAGAGCTTATTCTGAAGAAATGGAGTTACTGGGAGAAATTTTTCTGGTCACTGTAGGTGAGCCATTGTCATTGGATAACTAGTGATAACAAAATGAGAAAGAGTGGGAGAACATTTATCAAAATATTATTCTCTTTCTGCCGGAGTGGCTTCCTCTTAGTTGTTTGTATTCTTCATGCACCGTAAGTGTTTACTTATTTGATGGTGGTGAAGCCACAAAACTGGGAGCCTATAGCTGCCGTGTCTGCTGAAATCACTTGTGTTCTAAAGAGATCTCAGCCACTTCTTGGGCTTTTGTTCTATTATGTTGCACTCCTTGGCTAGTACCCCTATGTTGTTAGTTTCTACATCATTGCCACACACATTTCTACCACATATTTCCACTTTGTTTTAACTGCATGAAATGTTTGTCCTCATTAATCCATTCTCTTACCATCTTCTCAGTTTTGCTTATACACACTTAGCCACAATCACTCCCATGGTTATCAGGTGCTTCCATTGACTGCTGGAAAAATGCTTTATTTTGCATTGACTGAAAAATGTGGTCAGCACACCACCATAACTCTTGACATTCAGAGCAACTGCAGTAAAATTCCCTTTTACAGGCGAATATGACACTGGATTTGACAGTGTCCGGGTAACTGCGAAAATGAGAAAATTTTGAAGAAGATACCATCAGAGGTGTCAAAACAACAATTGTGTAAGAAAAAACTGAAGAGGAAGCTGACACAGCATTAAAATCAACAATATCTTACCCTCAACATCAACAACCCAAAAAGCCTGCAGAATTACATATTCACTGGCAAATCATAACACAATACCAAAAAAAAAAAAAAAAAAAAAAAAAAAAAAAAAAAAAAAAAAAAAAAAAAAAAAAAAAAAAGTCACCCCAGAGACATCACACCATTACCGAGTTCTATGGCCTCATTTCAGTGAGGAAGAATATCCACAAGTTTCTTCAGGTATGCCGTATCCAGCTGAAGCCACTTATCAAAAGCTGCGGGGATGTTGGTTACAAGATTTCACCCAAGGTGCCAGAAAGTCGACTTGGCCGATTTGGTCGGCCAGTCGAGGTATGACAAGGTGAATCAATGATCATCAAATCTATAATGTATTCACGTAGCCATTGTTTTGTTTGTATTGTTTTGTTTTAGGGCACAAAAACAGCCAGGGTCATACAAGCCACAGTCAGAACCATAGAACACGAAGAAAAAAATGGAATTAAAAACAACTACTCGTTAAGCCCAACCGATGGAATGAAAGACAGCTAAAAACAGGGACTTGGAGAAGGGACCATTAAATATGCCATAGAGAAATGGAGGTCCTGAACTAAATATTAAATGTCCATTGCATTACTGCTATGACAGATAAAAAGTAAAATGCGGTCAATATCCTGAGCACTGTTCGCTAAAACGGACAATAATTCAGATGGCAAACATTAATGAGAACATCACGAAATAGCGAACCGTCATAGGTTGGGGGCAGTGAGCACATAGTGGTGGGGGAGCACCACTTAACAAATGGTGACGACTAAAAAGACAGCGCCTAATACGCAACTTATGATCTCCTCGGGCTGAAAGATCTTCCAAGCTGATGGGAGAGACCTAATTCCCCAGAGCTTCTTTCCATGAAGGGAGAACCAGTCACGATGCCAGGTGACACCACCTGCTGACAAACGGCAATACAGAGGTCGTCTGAGGGAATGTAGTAACTAGTGGGTCCAGGTGCGAGGACTCTTGCTTTGGCAGTAACATCAGCAGACTCATTCCCGTCTGACCGACATGACCGGGAACCCAGATAAACATCACAGTGGCTCCATCAATAGTCAGCAAGTGACAGCTTTCCTCAGGGTGTCTACGTGGACAAGAAAAAAAAAATTCCCGGATTTCCCGGTTAAAAACACAATTTCTCCCAGATGAAATTGCGTATAAAGCAGGTGAAAATACATCCGGGTCAAGTAACAGTATACTTTCCCTCAGAGCTATAAAACGTATCAGTCCTTTGAATCGTGAAGGTCTTATACCGGCGGAGGACGTCCCACCACTTTAGGAAACGAAATCCTGGAAAAACAATGCGTTTGGAAAGTTGTTTGATGCGAGACAATTATTTTCGTATTGCGAAAGTATTTACACAAATTCCACAAATTACAGCACGGTAGCTTCTGAAACTCTAAAATAAAGATTGCGTTGAGCGATGCACTTTTGTCAGCCAGTCATAGCTCATGTCACGTGACCTTGCTAGTGAAGGACAGCAGTTATTTAGAGCACGAGGCCTACGAGAAAGACAGGCCGCGGCGCGTGCGTTACGAAGGCTCGCTCAATTCAGCAAAGTGCGTTTCTACACCGGTTAACTCGTACACAGATGTGTATGTATGAAAGAGAATTGCATCGTCTATTGGCATCCACTGTTATTAGTCCTACAATGATAGGAAGTCCGTAGGCCTACTAACAGGCTCTAATTTGGCAATTAAAATCGTACCAAAATGATTATCAGTTGCGTAGAAAAGTCGAAGTGTTCTGGCATGAAGAGACTTGTGACATTGCTCAGTAACACATTATGCACATTTTTTTGAAGGTCAATTACACTTTTTGGCATCGATTGCATAACTTTTTATCTATGAAAGAACAACATTAAATATGAAAACTAACCTGAAGCTCGGTCTTTTTTTAGCATGTGTTACACGTTAAGTCATATCAAATACAAATGTGCCGGTAAAATTTTAAATAGTGGCATAAACGACATTTTTCAAATAGTTGATCCTCAAAGTGTTACGTTTTGAATGAGAGTTATAACGCCCTGTGATTTAAGAAATTCACTGCACATTCTCACACGTAACATAAATCACCTTGCACGGAAATTTATTTTGAAAGTAACGCATCTCACGCCACTATTCGTAACATTTTCTGGTGATCTGTTAGAAATTTAAACAGTTGTGACGCCACGCACATCGAATGCACGTTAGTTGTTACGGACGTACTGCATAATCTTCGACCTAAAGCCTTTGACACTTTTCAGTGTCGGCAAACTGGTCCGTGCATTGTGTAAATTACCCATTTTCTATCCAACTAAACTTTTATTTTGTTGTTATTCTCTGATTTATGTTTCATTACTGCAGTATTATTCAGCAGTAGTGGACTATAGTTCTTTGTAAGCGTATCTGATCTTACACATCAAACCTACAAAACTAACTGAAATCTAAAACAATGAAAAATCTCGGAATTCTAAAAATTTCCCGGGTTTTTCCCGGATGAAAAAATTCCTGGGTTTTTCCCAGATCTCCCAGATGTCCCGGGCCGTATACACCCTGTTTCCTGTACCTGTTGCACTAAGGGATGGATGGTGTACAGTACACGTAGGCACTAAAGGGCACAAAGAGTGTGAGCAGAAGACGCAACTGAAAAGCCTGTGTCACCGCATGTACCGTGCAGCCCGGTACAGCACAAAGAGCTCCGCTGTAAATGCCGAGCAGTGTTCCGGAAGCCGATACCGAAAAACGTCGATGCCGATGACGAAGGCACATCTGACACCACTGTCAGTCTGAGAGCCATCTGTGTACGCAAAGGTACTATCGGGAAGTTCCGTGTGAAGGTCGTGAAACTTACGGTGACAGAACGAGGCTGGAGTAGTGTCTGTAGGAAGCAAATGAAGGGTAAGGTGAACACAGGCCACTGCACGAACCCGAGGTGGTGACGAGTTCACACCCATCGGAAAAGTGGCAGATAGCACGAAGTTAAGCTGCTGAAGCAAGGGCCTAAAGCAAACTCCGTGCCGTAACAGAGAAGAGGGACGCGCCTCCTACTGCAATCAAAGAAGTCATCAACGAAGGAGGCTACAGGACAGATGGCCAGGCACGGCATACTAGCAGGATGCTTATCTACCGAGAAGAAAGCCACGGAGGTACCACTTCAGTAGTTCGGCTGCTTCGGCGTACAGACTCTCAAACGGGCTAGTGTAAAAGACGCCAATGGCCAGACAGATGCAACAATGCTGGATAGTATTGATACGGCATACGAGGGACAGACATGCAGATGCATAAATGAAATACCCGTAGTCTACTTTCGAACAGACAAGGGTCTGATACAAATGGAGGACGGTGGTCCGATCCGCTCACCAGGAAGTACCGCTGAAGACACGTAGGACACACAGGGATCATTTGTACAGCGGGCAGCCAGGTAAGAAATGTGGGATGACCAACAAAGTTTCCATCGAGCACGAGTCCCAGGAATTTCGTGGACGGAACACACTCTTAATGTTAAAACTCCTTAAAATTCGTCCAATCTTAAACATTAACATTAAGAGTGTGTTCCGTCCACCCTCTAAGATTAGGGCTCTGCTCGGCTCTGTCAAGGATGATTTGGGACTTAAGAAACCCGGGGTGTACAAAATCCCGTGTCAATGTGGGAAAGCTTACGTTGGCCGTTCTATTCGCACAGTGAATGACAGGTGTGTGGAACATCGCCGTCACACGAGGCTACAACAGCCGGAAAAATCGGCCGTAGCAGAACACTGCCTGAATGAGAGACACAAAATGAAATTTGAGGAAACTGTTGTAATTGCTAACATTTCCGGTTTTTGGAATAGTGTGTATAAAGAGGCGATCGAAATTAGGTTGGCTGATAATTTAATCAACAGGGACAATGGGTTTCCTCTTAGCAAAACGTGGAATCCTGTATTATCTCGCATCAAAACTGAACGTCCTTCGGTGCGGCCTTGATTGCGATATATCGTTGCCAGCAGTGTTTCACTAAGGGCAGTGCCACCTCCCTGTTTTGGAAGTCAGAAACCGTGATGGGCGGCGCATGCGCCGTGTACTGAACGGTGGACTATATAGGACGTCGAATTGCAATCTTGCGTCAGTTCTCAGCGGGACTCATCAGCAGAAGCAGCATTTCCTGAAGATGGCGAACAGTTGGATCGCCGAAATATCGAGTCAAGTTGATTTTAGGATCCAGCAGCAAACCCGAAAAGACTTTCAAGACTTATTACGCCGGGAAAGCCTACGTAGTCACACTGTCAATGCTCCGTGACTAAAGACGATCGAGACATCGCTGAAGATGCCAGCTGAGGAGACAAGTCCATGGAGCAATGCAATAGATCGCAAAATCTGTCAACGAAAAGGGAACTGGAGATGCCTGGCAGGAGACAAGCCATAATACAGTTAATGGCGATACTAAAGAAGAGTACAACAAGAACGTAACCATGAGGCATGTGGTTTTCCTGGATAAAGGTGTCCAACAAGGCAGAACCCACACATACCTCGAAAACTCTGTCTTTTAAGAATTCCTGACGGAAACAAGGCATGGGGCCACGGAGGTCCCGTGTGTAGATAGTACAGAGGGTAACAGTCTTCCAGCAGGTGTCGTAGGCTTTCCCCAAATCGAAAAACATGGCCACAGCCTGTCATTTCTTCAGAAAACCATTCTTGACGTGGATTGACAAAGCGACAAGACTGTCAACCGCAGAACGGCATGCTCAAAATCCACACTGTACACTGGTTAGTAAATTGTGAGACTCGAGTCACCATACCAGCTGGGCGTGAATCACACATTCCATCACCTTGCAAACACAGCTGGTGAAGGAAATGAGGCGAAGGTGATTGTCCTTGTCGGGCTTAGGTTTGGGTATGACAGTAGTTTCACGCCAGTGTCTGGGAAACGTGCACTATGCCCAAACGAAATTGTACATGTTAAGGAAAAAGTGCTTGCCCACTAGAAAAAGGTTTGTAACATCTCAACATGAATAGCGTCTGGCCTCGAGGGGGAATATTGAAATGAAGTGAGAGCACAATCTAGCTCCCTCATAGAAAAGGTGGCACTGTAGCGCTCGCAATTCTGAGAAGACAAGGGTATCGCCTGAGTTTCCTCCACTGGTTTCTGATGGAGGAAGGCAGAGTGGTAGTGGGTGGAGCTCAAAATCTCTGCAAAATAGCAGCCCAAGCAGTAGGCTCCACTATGATATCATCTGCTACTGCCAGGCCATAAATTGGGGGATGGACCTCTGTCTCAGATACCAGTCAGAGGCTGGTCCGCATGACAGAAGATGGTATGGAACAGTTAAAAGAACCAGTAAAGGAAATCAAACTAGCTTTTCTGCTATACCAAACAATGCAACGGCACTGTGCACGCAACTGTTTGTAACAGATACAGTAGACCATCGTAGGACGATGGTGAAAACGCAGAGAGCACGTACCCACACATCAATTACGTCGCAGATCGCCTCAGTCCACCAAGGGAGCGGGACCCGGTGCAATAAAGAGGAAGTGCCAGGAATGGAACGTTCTGCGGTGGTAAGGATAATGTTTGTAAGATATTCTACCTGGTTACTGCAACTGAGGAATGTTATTTGTCAAAGCTCGCCAAGGAGGAGCAAAGCCCCCAGTCGGCCTTATAAAACTGTCATTTGGGTGTGCATGTAGTTGGGGGTAGGAGTCAGCAATCAGAAAGCACACACAGGAAATGGTTCTTGAGTACGTGTCAGAGAGAACGGACCACTCGAGATCGAGGGCAAGGTGGGCAGTGCAAATGGACAGGTCCAAATGGGAATAGGTGTGAGTGGAGTTGGAAAGGAACGTGGGTGCTTACGGGTTAAGGCAGATGAGTTTAAGTGATTCAGAAGGTCAGCCAAGAGAGTGCCCCTCTCCGACAGGTTTTTGCCACACCCGAAAGGAGATGGTGAGCTTTAAAGTCACCGAGCAGCAGAAATGGGCGAGGTAGTTGCCCAATAAGCTGGAGAAAGTCTGCCCTGGTGACATCGAATGACAGGGGGATGTGAATGGTACAAAGAGAAATGGTCAAGTGGGGAAGGAAAATGCGGACTGCAACAGTTTGAAGCTGGGCAGTCAGGGAGATGGGTTGACTGAACACCGTAAGGTATGTGCAGCATAACTCCCCCATGAGATGGGATGCTGTCCTCAGAGGAGGGGGTGGAGAGGGTATAGTCAAAGTGGACCAGGAAGAAATGTGAGAGCTCAAAGTGGTTGTTAGGACGCAATTTTCTTTCCTCAAGGCAGAGAACAAGAAGACACTACGATTCCAAGATCAGCCATAAGTCCTCTTTGTGGGATCGAAGGCCGCAAACGTTCCATTGGAGGAGAGTCAGAACGAGGAAAGGGAATGAGGGCTAAGCAGGGATGGCTAGAGGACAAATGTAAGATATGGAAGCTTATATCACTAGAGGTAAGATAGATGCTGCCTACAGGAAAATTAGAGAGGCCTTTGGATGAAAGAGAACCGTCTGTATGAATATCAAGAGCTCAAATGGAAAACCAGTCTTAAGCAAAGTATGGAGAGCAGAAAGCTGGAAGGACTACATAGAGGGCCTATACAAGAGAGATGAACTTTAAATCAATATTACATAATGGGAAGAGGACACAGATGAAGATGAGATGGGAGACATACTGCGAGAAGAATTTAACAGAAGACTGAGAAACCTGAGTCAAAACAAGGCTTCAGGCATAGGTGACAGAACTACTGGCAGGCTTGGGAGAGCCAGCCATGATAAAACTCTTCCATCTTGTGTGCTAGATGTACGAGACACGTGAAATACCCTCAGACTTTAAGAATGGAATCCCATTCCAAAGAAAGCAGGTGCTGGAGACATTCTAATTCTGGCAGAGACAGCAAAGGAGCTAGAAGAGCAGTTGAAAAGAATGAACAGTGTCTTGAAAGGAGGATATACAATGAACATCAACAAAAGCAAAATTAGAGTAATGGAATGTAGTCAATTTAAATCAGGTGACGCTGAGGGAATTAGGTTAGGAATTGAGACACTTATAGTAGTAGACAAGTTTGGCTATTTGGGGAACAAAATAACTGATGGTGGTCAAAGTACAGAAGATATAAAATGTAGACTGGCAATGGCAAGAAAAGCATTTCTGAAGAAGAGAAATTTGTTAACATCGAGTATAGACTTAAGTGTAAGGAGGTCTTTTCTGAAAGTATTTGAATGGAGTGTAGCCATGCATGGAAGTGAAAGATGGACGATGAATGAAGAGCTACTGAGTAGAATTGGGGAGAAGAGGAATTTGAAGGGCAACATGACTAGAAGAAGGAATTGGTTGGCAGGACACGTTCTGAGGCATTAGGGGATCACAAATTTAGCATTGGAGTGAAGTGTGGAGGGTAAAAATCGTAGACGGAGACCAAGAGAAGAACACAGTATGCAGATTCAGAAGGATGTAGGTTGCAGTAGTTACTTGCAAGAGGGTTGCACAGGATGGAGTAGCACGGAGAGCTGCATCAAGCCACTTTTTGGACCGAAGACCACAACAACAACAACAACAACAACAACAACAACAACAACACGTGGGAACTAATGATGGACCTCCCTTTTTCACCACGCAAAGGCCTGCAATGACACTCTGATCAGAGGGGTATGTCTGGATTTCTGCCTTAGTCAGACCATCAGGCAGCCTGGTGTAAATAACACCACGTGAAGAATTCAGCATTCAATGGGCCTCAACACGAAGAGGATAGCAGTGGAGGAGCGGAACTGCAAGCAGTAGTTGTGCTTGAGAATCAGGAGTAGTCTCCAGAAGCGAAGTTCCACTGCGTAAACGAGAGCACGATTTCACAGGGCCAGCAACTGCATCAACACCTTCCTGAATAATAAATGGCTTTACCGTAGCAAAGGACTGACCGTCTTCAGTACGTGAAACAATGAGGAACTGAGGTTCAGCTGCGAGTGTCTTTGTATTGTTAGCCTCATTCTGTTTACGTTTAGTAGACACCGACTGTGCAGAAAATGATGGGCTCATTGTAAAAAAAATCCCGCATGACTGCCAGAGACTCCAATGGCACGCTGCTTCCAACAGGGGAGGGGCGCTCAGAATGTGGTGAACCTGCCTTAGGTGATTGTTCACTCCTCGGGTCACAACTACCAAACAGAGGGACCAATCACCAATTCGGGAAGGTAGCAGCTCTGGCTACCACCCCTCAATGGGCCCGTCCTGTACCATCTGTATGTGCTAACCCTACCTGGGGCTGGGTACTACGCGTTACCCAGTCACCTCTTGCACATCAGAAGCATGGGCTCGCCTTCAGGAGCACACAGGGAGGAAGAAGACAAACAGAAACCCCAAATGCCAGAGTGGAGGACAGACAGGAGAAGGGGAACAAAGAAAAAAAGGAACAAAAAACAGTGGAGAGACTGTTCTGACATCAGCTACTGAATATGCGGAACACATTTCCAAAAACATCCTAGAATGTTCCCCAAGAGGAGAGAAAAAGAACAGCAAGAGGATAGACGTGCAGCACACGAGGGAAAAGATGCTGCAAAGGCTGGGGCCCCACGGATGCCAAGCACAAACCCGGGAAAGAGCGGCGAGCCCGCTGGGGGCTATCCTCAGTGATCTGTACATTCTTCAAGGCATCTGGTGTAAGAACTGAAGTGAGAGATCTTGCATTATTTTGCTAGACAATGTCATTTGTTACGTAGGTCAGGAAAGATATCACAACAGCCTCCCTTCTACAAAAGCAAATGACCGTGTTCTATACAGTAACTCCCCACACCACGATTCCAACAGTTTGAGAGATGTGGGTCTAGAGAAGCACTGCTTCCTGTGACCTTTCACCAGGCAGTCTATGGATACATTGGTGTCAATCTGACCACCACAGCAACAAGAAAGACTCATCTCTCAACACGACGACAAAATAACATTCGGTGTGCCAGTTCAGTCTAGCTCTGCACTGTGCAAGTCTCTGTTGTCCACGATATGGCGTCAGTTGCGAATGACACGTGGCAAATTGAGATCTCAATCCAGCTTCCAGTGAACTGTTCCCGAGCATTCGTGGTGACCCTCTGCCTGTACCGTCTACCCAGATTTCAGTTGCTGTCTTCCATTTGTTCATCAGAGGCAACTGGGCAATCCTACAACTTCTTGTGGTGTACTCGTTCTGGAAAGATCTGTGCCTGCTCTTCCTGTTACAGTGTCGCTCTAGAGTCCATCTCTCGACCACCGAGACCATCTCGTCACCACTCAATCTGCAGTCATTTCACTACAACCAGCTGTCTGTGCAATACGTCGGTACGACGCTCGTCGTGCCACCGATTCACTTTTTTTCCAATTCTGAAAGACGGTGATATGCTGTACGTGTCCCACACCTCTGGGCGTGCTGTGTTGTCATCTCCACCAGAGAAGTACCAGTAACACTGCACATGCCCAATGACCACCAGCTGCTTATGCTGTTCTTCATCTGTAACAACTGACCTTTTCAGTACTGGAAATAAGCAAGGATAAAGATGAAACTTCCTGGCAGATTAAAACTGTGTGCCCGACCGAGACTCGAACTCGGGACCTTTGCCTTTCGCGGGCAAGTGCTCTACCATCTGAGCTACCGAAGGACAACTCACGACCGGTACTCACAGCTTTACTTCTGCCAGTACCGCGTCTCCTACCTTCCAAACTTTACAGAAGCTCTCCTGCGAACCTTGCAGAATTAGCACTCCTGAAAGAAAGGATACTGCGGAGACATGGCTTAGCCACAGCCTGGGGGATGTTCCCAGAATGAGATTTTCACTCTGCAGCGGAGTGTGCGCTGATATGAAACTTCCTGGCAGATTAAAACTGTGTGCCCGACCGAGACTCGAACTCCGGACCTTTGCCTTTCGCGGGCAAGTGCTCTACCAACTGAGCTACCGAAGGACGACTCACGCCCGGTCCTCACAGCTTTACTTCTGTCAGTATCTCTTCTTCAGGAGTGCTAGTTCTGCAAGGTTCGCAGGAGAGCTTCTGTAAAGTTGGAAGGTAGGAGACGAGATACTGGCAGAAGTAAAGCTGTGAGGACCGGGCGCGAGTTGTGCTTCGGTAGCTCAGATGGTAGAGCACTTGCCCGCGAAAGGCAAAGGTCCCGAGTTCGAGTCTCGGTCGGGCACACAGTTTTAATCTGCCAGGAAGTTTAATATCAGCGCACACTCCGCTGCAGAGTGAAAATCTCATTCAAGGATAAAGACGAAAATTTAAGCAACATATAGCACATGCCAAGAAATAGTGGAGCGTCACCCTGATAGCATTCGTTGCAGATTTTCATGGTATAACAACTTCTGTCAGTGTATTACAAGGTCATAGCAACTTTTGGGATGTTCATTCAAGCAAAAATTTCCTGATAACTGTAGATCAAAAGCACTTCACTGTGAACCTAAAACCATAAAGCAACAGCCAGTCAGCACGGTTGAAGTGGGTGCATCGAATGTGGAATCAATGTGTGTCCGTATACGGCACTAGTGTGGACACGAGTGATGGCCTCGCTGACAGCCTGAGTACGTAAGGGCATAACAGCTGCAGGCCGTCAGCAGTCATTCTACTCGACAATGGCCACGGAGTGCTCAGTCAAAAGCTCGTGTCTTCTCAACCACTCGGTGTACCCGGAGGCATAAAAAAAAAAAAGAAGAGGAGGTGAGGCGATGTCCAGCCACTCTGCCACCGGCCGTAAGACTTACCGACCATCCAGTAGTTCCCCTTGCGCCTGTCGACTTCCTGCGGCACTTTGACGAAGCACTTGCTGCTCGACAGTCTGTTCTTGATTGCAATCTGCCAGCCCTTCTGGTCGGACCCGTAGTACGGAAAGTGCCTTGTGATGTAGGCGTGGATCTGTGGCAGTAATGCCCTCCTGCCAGACAGACAAAAGCAAACACCACAATTCGAACCACCTACAGCATACCCCGAGTCAAAACTAGGGGCAGACAGCACACTTTCTTATTTTCACTAAGTGTGTGTGTTAAGTCCTCACAGACCTCTCTTCACTTTGTATGGTTGGAAAAATAAATGGTTGTTTTGAAGATTTCCCTCCTGTGAAGTCGATGAGAAGCACTGTTGTCAATATTGTGATGTCTGATTTTATTTGATTATAACTTTGTGGACCATGAAGATGTGACACGCTGCTATTGTGTGTGTGTGTGTGCATGTGTGTGTGTGTGTGTGTGTGTGTGTGTGTGTGTGTGTGTGTGACCACATGATTTTTCCTCGATTTCTCTGTTAAACACTTTTCCCCTTCAGGTGAAAATACACTATACACCTGGTGTAAGAACTTTTTCCCAAGTTAAGTGACAATATACTTTCCCTCGGAGCTGTAAAACTTACCAATCTTTAGAATGGTGATGGGTTTATGAACCAGCACAGAACTTCCGGCACTTTGGGAAATGAAACCCAGCAAAAAAAGCGCTTTGGAAATACGTATCTTTGATGTACAATAACATGTAAAATGTGCCTTTTCTTATTACAAAAGTATACGCAAAGTAGTTTCCGAAGCACTGAAATAGAGACCGACAAGCACTTTTGTCAGCCAATCACAGATCACATCACATGATCTCACCAGTGAATGACAGCAAATATTCAGAGTATACGACACACGATGTAGTCAATCAGTAGCAACGTCCTCTACATCTACATCTATACTCTGCGAACCACTGTGTGGCACGTGGTAGGGGGAATGTCCCACTGTGCCAGTTATTAGGGTTTCTTCCAGTGCCATTCATGTATGGAGCACAGGAAGAATGACTTGTTTGAATGCCTCTGTGTATGCTCTAATTATTCTAATCTTTTTCTAACAATCCCTACGTGAGGGGTTGTAGCACATTCCTAGAGTAATCACTTAACCGGTTCTTGAAACTCTGTTACTAGACATTCTCAGGATAGTTTACGTCTATCTTCAAGAGTCTTCCATTTCAGTTCCTTCAGTATCTATGTGACACACACTGTCATTAGGCAAACCAGTGACCATTCATGCTGCCCCTCTCGGTATATGTTCATTATCCCTCAGTCCTATCTGGTACGGGTCCCACACACTTGAGAAATATTCTAGAACTGGTCACACAGAGAGATTAGAGCCCACACAGAGGCATACCGACAATCTTTCTTTCTATGAACAATACGAGACTGGAACAGAAGGGAGAACCGATAGAGGTACTCAAGGTACCCCCAGCCACACACCGTCAGGTGGCTTGCGGAGTATGGATGTAGATGTAGATGATTTGCAAGCAATCTCCTTTGTTGATTGACTGCACTTTCCCAGTATTCTACCAATAAACAGAAGTCTACCACATGCTTTACCCACAACTGAACCTATGTGATCACTCCATTACATATCCCTGCCAAGTGTAACACCGATCGGTCAATCCCAACAGTGACTCACTGATATTATAGTCATATGGTACTACATTTTGCGTTCTGCAATGTGCACTATTTTACATTACTGAACATTTACAGTAAGCTGCCAATCTCTGCACCATGTTGAAATCTTATCAATATCTGACGCAATATTTATGCAGCTTCTCTCAGACAAAACACACATCAAAAGAAGTTTTGCATCACCCCATTCCCCAGAACTGAAAATCGATGTTGACTGTGGATATTGTATCACAGACACAGTCCCTTTGACTGTTCAGAGATGTCACTAAACCCACCCAAACATGTAAACAACCATGCACAAGCAGCGCCTATCAGATGGAGGGGGTCCGACAGCCGATCAGTTCCGGTCATTCCACCAGGAAGGAGGTACATGATGGTGTTACCTGTAGTTCAATCGTGCCTACACGGTCAATACCACAGTTCGATCGCACCCGCATTGTTACTTTGTGCCAGGAAGGGCTCTCAATGAGGGAAGTGTCCAGGCATGTTGGAGTGAACCAAAGCGATGTTGGTTGGAGACGGAGGAGATACAGAGAGAGAGCAACTGTCGATGACATGCCTCGCTCAGGCAGCCCGACAGCTACTACTGCAGTGGATGACCACTACCTACGGATTATGTCTGGGAAGAACCCTGACAGCAAAGCCACCGTGTCAAATAATGCATTTTGTGCAGCCACGGGACGTCGTGTTACGACTCAAACTGTGCGCAATAGGCTGCATGATGTGCAATTTCATTCGCTACGTCCACGGCGAGGTCCATCTTTGCAACCACCACACTGTGCAATGTGGTACAGATGGACCCAACAACATGCCCAATGGACAACTCTGGATTGGCATCACGTTCTCTTGACTGATGAGTGACGCATATGCCTTCAACCAGACAATCGTCGGAGACGTGTTTGGAGGCAACCTGGTCAGGCTGAACGCCTTAGACACACTGTCCAGCGAGTGCAGCAAGGTGGAAGTTGCCTGCTGTTTTGGGGTGGCATTAAGTGGGGCCGACATACGCCGCTGGTGGTCATGGAAGGCGCCGTACGGGCTGTACAATACGTGAATGCCATCCTCCGACCAATAGTGCAAGCATATTGGCGAGGCATTGATCTCCACAGAAGACATTTGTCCCCCCATCATGCACATCTTGTGAATGACTTCCTTCAGGATAATGGCATCGCTTGACTAGAGTGGCCAACATGTTCTCCAGACATGAACTCTATCGAACATGCCTGGGATAGATTGAAAAGGGCTTTTTATGGATGACATGACCCACCAACCACTCTGAGGGATCTACGCTAAATTGCCATTAAGGAGTGGGACAATCTGGACCAACAGTGCCTTGATGAACTTGTGGACAGTATGCCATGACAAATACATGCATGCATCAATGCAAGAAGATGTGCTACTGGGTATTACAGGTACCGGTGTGTACAGCTATCTGGACCACCGCCTCCGACGGTCTTGCTGTATGGTGGTATAACATGCAATATGTGGTTTTCATGAGCAATAAAGAGGGCAGGAATGATGTTTATGTTGATCTCTACTCCGATTTTCTGTACAGGTTCCGGAACTCTTGGAACCGAGGTGATGCAAAACTTTTTTTGATGTGTGTACTTCATTACAGATAACTGCACCATCTGCAAAAAGCCTGATCTTACTATTAATATTGTGTGCAAGTCATTAATATACAACATGAACAGCAAGGGTCCCAATACACTTCCCTGGGGCACACCTGAAGTTACTTCTACACCTGACAATGACTCTCCATCCAAGATAATATGCTGTGTCCTCCCTACCAAAAAGTCCTCAATCCAGTCACAAATTTCACTTGATACCCCATATGATTGTACTTTTGACAATAAGCGTAGGTGCAGTACTGAGTCAAATGATTTTCAGAAAACGAGAAATGCTGCATCTACTTGGCTGCCACGACCCAAAGCTTTCAGTACGTCATGTGAGAAAAGGGCAAGTTGGGTTTCACATGATAGATGTTTTCAAAATCTATGCTGGTTGGCATTGAGGAGGTTGTTCTGTTCAAAACACCTCACCTCATTGTGTTTAAGCTCGAAATATGTTCTAAGATTCTACAAGAAATTGATGAAAAGGATATTGGACAGTAGTTATGTGGATCGCTTCTACTACCCTTCTTGTAGACAGGTGTGGCCTATGCTTTTCCCCAAGAACTGGTCATTGATTTTTGTTTGAGGGATATGCAACAGATTATAGTTACAAGAGAGGCTAACTCAGCTGCAAATTCAGTATAGAATCTGACAGGGGTTCCTTTGGGCCCTGGAGCTTTGTTCAATTTTATTCAATTCAGCTGTTTCTGAACTCCACTGACACTAATACTTATTTCATTCATCGTTTATCAGTGGTACAAGGATTGGACTGGGGCAGTCCTCCTGGGTTTTCCTTTGTAATGGAACATTTGAAAATGGAGTTAAACATTTCAGCCTTGTCTTTGATACCCTCAATTTCAGTTCCTGCTATGTCACCGAGTGACTATACACTAACTATGGAGCCACTAACAGACTTTACATGTGACCAGAATTTCTTTGGGTTTTGTGAAAGGTCACTCGACAACATTCTGATATGGTAGTCATTCAATGCATCATCATGGATTCCTCTCCTGACAGCCAAACTTGCTTCATTCAGCATCTACCTATCTGCCTATTGCCCTATGCTTTGTTTTATGCCTATTATGCAGTAATTTCTATTTCTTTAGCAGTTTCTTTAGAGTGACTGTATACCATGGAGGTTCAATTTCATTATGAACTGTTCTCCTGGGTACATATCCATCCAGTGGATGGTCAACTATTCTTTTAAACTTGAACAAGAGTTGTCTACAAGCTCCTGCGCTGTGCTGAAAGTTTCAAGTTCCTCAGTGAGGTACGATACTTCTAATTTTTTATCTAGTTTACGGAACATATGTATCTTTCTACTTGGTTTAGTTGTCCTTTGTACTTTGGTAATCATTCTGCCACAACCATGTCGTGGTCACTGATACCAGTTTCAATGTGGACATACTCAGAGAGGCGGATCTATGTGCTGCCATTAGATGCACTGTTTCCATCATGGTGGGGTACCTAACTATCTGTTCTACGTAGTTTTCAGAGAAAAAAATCAAACAATGGAAAAAGCAGTATGCAATGTAACAATATTATGAGAAGGAAAGTAGCTACTCACCATATAGCGGAAATGCTGAGTCTCAGATAGGCACAACAGAAAGACTTGCAATTAAAGCTTTCAGCCAGTAACGCCATCATCATCATCATCATCATCATCATCATCAACACACACACACACACACACACACACACACACACACACACACACACACACTTCCACAAACCCAACTCACACAAACAACTGCAGTCATGTGTGTGTGTGTGTGTGTGTGTGTGTGTGTGTGTACTGTTGATGAAGGCCTTAATGGCTGAAATCTTTCAGGGGACCACACCCCACCTATCTAACCCATGTTAAATTAGGCAAGTATTTGACCCATTTCTGAAAAAAACTATTTGATGCAGGACCTTAATATTTTTACTGTATGTTACATGATGCTGATAGAGTCAACTGTACTAAAATCTACTTTATCCATTTTATAGTTTAAGAAATACTTTTTTTAAATTTATTAACAAAAAACGAAGTTTTTTCTGCAGAAAATATTTTTTTGTGAACTTCCTAATGGAGGAACATTAATGAATGTATGATGTGATTCTTGGGTTTCTCCCGGCGTATTTAATAATCAAAATATCCACGGGTAAGCTGCCGGTCTATAGTGTCCAACGGGCACAATATTTCGGCGATCATACATGTCGCCATCATCAGGTGAACTGACGGACTGAGCTCCTGTGAACGTGCCGGCACGGAGATCCGTACGCTATGGCTGCTCAGAGGGAACTGGGTTCGGTCGCGGCGGCGGCCGATTTAAATACCCTCCGCCCGCGGCGCGCTCCCTCCGCCGTCCGCGCCCAGCGCCACGGTCGCGCGGTGGAACAGATTGCGACGGCGTCTGAGATGACGTCGGTGTGATGGCTCTGTCCGCCGTGGTCGTCACAACTATACGTCTGCTCGATTTACTCTTGATTAACCCGATCGCTGGTTCCCAAGCCTTGCTAAGATTATAGCCACAGTCACGGTTTATGAGGTCGTCATTGGTGCGAATTTCGATGGCCTCTCTAACAACGCTGTCCCAGTATCTCGACGTCTGTACCAGAATCCTCGTGCGGTCATACTCCATGGCGTGATTTTCCGACAAACAGTGTTCAGCGACCGCTGACTTGCTCGGATACATCAGTCGAGTGTGCCTCTGGTGCTCACGGCATCGATCCTCGACGGTACGCATCGCCTGACCAATATACGACTTGCCACATTGACACGGAATCTGGTACACGCCGGCCTTCCTCAAACCCAGGTCATCTTTGGCGCTCCCCACCAGTGCACGAGTTTTATTTGGAGGACAAAACACAGTTCCGACCCGGTGTTTCTTCAGAATGCGGGCGATTTTCCCCGAGACTGCAGGTCCAAATAAATACAGTTTCATTAACAGATATCTTACGTCTATTGCGGGTATACAAGGAAAAGGGTGAGGGTGACATATAAGATGATTTTCCAAAGTCTTTATTTGCATTTTCACAAACATGGTATGTGCGATAGGCTATGACGTCACGGTCGATGAAGCTTTCCAGTCCCGATACATTGGGTACGCCTGTACCACCTCGTACAATTGCGACGGTTAGCCAACCATTACCATGGTTAACTTCAGTATTGATCTGAACGATACATTCTCCCATGGTAATGGTTGGCTAACCGTCGCAATTGTACGAGGTGGTACAGGCGTACCCAATGTATCAGGACTGGAAAGCTTCATCGACCGTGACGTCATAGCCTATCGCACATACCATGTTTGTGAAAATGCAAATAAAGACTTTGGAAAATCATCTTATATGTCACCCTCACCCTTTTCCTTGTATACCCGGCACACTCTCGGGGAAAATCGCCCGCATTCTGAAGAAACACCGGGTCGGAACTGTGTTTTGTCCTCCAAATAAAACTCGTGCACTGGTGGGGAGCGCCAAAGATGACCTGGGTTTGAGGAAGGCCGGCGTGTACCAGATTCCGTGTCAATGTGGCAAGTCGTATATTGGTCAGGCGATGCGTACCGTCGAGGATCGATGCCGTGAGCACCAGAGGCACACTCGACTGATGTATCCGAGCAAGTCGGCGGTCGCTGAACATTGTTTGTCGGAAAATCACGCCATGGAGTATGACCGCACGAGGATTCTGGTACAGACGTCGAGATACTGGGACAGCGTTGTTAGAGAGGCCATCGAAATTCGCACCAATGACGACCTCATAAACCGTGACCGTGGCTATAATCTTAGCAAGGCTTGGGAACCGGCGATCGGGTTAATCAAGAGTAAATCGAGCAAACGTATAGTTGTGACGACCGACGTCATCTCAGACGCCGTCGCAATCTGTTCCACCGCGCGACCGTGGCGCGGGGTGCGGACGGCGGAGGGAGCGCGCCGCGGGCGGAGGGTATTTAAATCGGCCGCCGCCGCGACCGAACCCAGTTCCCTCTGAGCAGCCATAGCGTACGGATCTCCGTGCCGGCACGTTCACAGGAGCTCAGTCCGTCAGTTCACCTGATGATGGCGACATGTATGATCGCCGAAATATTGTGCCCGTTGGACACTATAGACCGGCAGCATACCTGTGGATATTTTGATTATTAATGAATGTAGTACCAGAGGTGGCTTTTTATGTTATGCAGAGTATCTGAAAATTTCGTTCATTTGTCTATGATAGTTTCTGATATAATGGGGCATATGTACTGAAAATTTTAGTTTGTGGGAAATTGATTTTAAAGAAAAAACTTTTGAAATTTGTTACTTACAGTTAATTAAAACTGCCCTGCTGCATACGATGGCCCTCCTTTGGCCTCCAGCAGGTCTACCAGATTGTTTTTCCACCTTCCTGGATTTCTGTCTTTCTTTCTTGGCCATATTAAAAGCAGACTGACTGATTTATCAGCTACATCATTTGCATCGGGTCCAATGTCTTGCACAGTAATGCTCATGCCATCCACAGATATAAAATTTTTTGAGTCCCCTGAGATTTTACTGTCTGATCTTTGATGTATAGCATGAAAACAATGTACTCAGAACAGAACTCTGCAGTAACCCCCAATAACATGATCCGAATCAGATTCAAATCTCTACCGCCCTTGCAGACACTTAAGGAGAGTACAATAGGTGATGTGGGTATAAAAATGTGAATTTTTTAATGGAAAATTGTTGTTTGGAGTTCTCTAATTTGGTGCATGTTTTGTTGATTTTTCAAACAAAGGAAACTCCAGGTTTGAAAATCAACAATATAAGGAGAAGGTACATTCCTATTCACTGTAAAGATGAGTTGAGTTGCAGGCAGGAACAACAAAAAGATTGTTACACACTTAGCGTTCAGCCAAATCCGACGCCGCCGACTCCCCCCCCCTCCCCCATTCATACAAGCAAGCAAGAACACCTCATGCACACGACTCCCATATCTGGCAGCTCAGAATGAAATGCCACTGGCATTTTCTAGTCATGCCTTATATTCTCCTAAACACGCCATTAATGCCGTGCTACTGTCTCAAATACAAAACAATGAAACTGAATTTTTTGTGCTGACTTGTGCCCTGAAATCAAACTGTGATTCTGACGACAAATTATGTGCACCGAGATGTTCCACTGCTCTCTTGTATATTGAATCTCAAAAACTCCACAAGTGACTAATTGCTAAGACAGTGGCCACTAATTGCAAAGGGAAAACAAATATTAAAAATCAGTTCCAACATGATATTTTATAGCAGGAATTATATAAAGCAAGGGGATTCTCTACAAAAGGAACAGCTGCTAAGCATAGCTAAATTTAGGGAATTGTTCCATATGGGTGTGAAATATGAATGGTAGGCTGTTACAGGGAATGTTAAAGATCAGATGCTCTGATCAAGGAAGGAGTTATGTCGTCCTCTAAAAAGTCAAGAAAAAATGCCTAATAAAGAAGGAAGTGAAAGTGTTGAGCACATATTATAACATAGCTCATTTTTGCAACCTACGGTTGGTGGTACATGGGAAGGCCTAGATATGTGAATGAAAGACAAACAAAGTCATGCGGAGCAGAAGATGTGAAAACATCAATAAATTTAACACCAATGTTGGGGACCAGAAAATAGGCGAAGTGAAGTAATTCTGCTACACTGGAAACAAAATATGACATGAGAGATATGAAAGAGGGTATAAAAAGTAAACTAGCATAGCGAAAGAGGTCACTCCTGGTCAATTGAAGATTCATTAGAGGTAGAAACTTCTGAAAACATACATTTGGAGTACAGCATGCACAGATGTGAATCATGGACTGTGGGAGAAGAGAAAACAAGTATTTGAGAGATGGTTCTACAGAAGCAAAAACTAAATTATGCCAACTGATGAGCCTAGAAATGAGATGTTTCTCTGCAGAATTGCTGAGCAGAGAAACATGTGAAAAACAATGACAAGAAGAATGGGCAGCCTGATGGAACGTGTATTAAGACATCAGGGAGAAAGTTACTTGGTAGTAGAGGCAGTTCTAGAAGGTAAAAACTGAAGGGGAAGACTGAGATTAGAATATTTCAAACTAATAAATGAGGATCTTACGAGAAGAGACTGAACAGGAAATGAAATGGCAGCAGTTACGTCAAGCCAGTCAGAAAACTGGGGACAGAAAAGGAGGTTCTTATCCTCGATGTTTGATAGAGCAATTATTTGATACGATGATAGCCGACAAGGAGAACAGGTGAAGAAATGCGTAAAATCATCTTGTTGCTGATGACCGAGAAACAACACCAACACGTGTACACAACACGTATGAGATATCACAGAAAGTGCCAAATTATGGTCACACGTATTAAGGATGCTATAGTGTATATTCGTGAAGGGACTTCACAGCAGTGCTACCAACCTGTGTGGAGAATGCTCTATTGCCATAGCAATGAGCTCTGTGTAGCTGAACGGTGGCTTCGTACTGGCAGTAACGGCAGAACCAGTGTTGCCGAGGCGTTGCTCCTCGCCCACCTCTCTGCCGGCACTGCCCGCGGCGGTTCCCACACTGTCGATACCAGTGCCACCGCCGCTACCGTTGACGGTGACACCGGATGTGGATGCCAGAATAGTCGTGTCGCCTGTCGACACCGTTTTGTCCGACGCCAGGGTGTCGTCCTCGCTGCGGCCGCTGCCAGGGTGGGACGAGTCGGGGGCTGCCTGGTCACCGTTGCCAACCTCAGGCGGGGTGGCGGTACTATTTAAATGGACAAACACAATATTCAGTCAAAAATGGCTCTGATCACTATGGGACTTAACTACTCAGGTCATCAGTCCCCTAGAACTTAGAACTACTTAAACCTAACTAACCTAAGGACATCACACACATCCATGCCCGAGGCAGGATTCGAACCTGCGACTGTAGCGGTCACGCGGTTCCAAACTGAAGCGCTTAGAACCGCACGGCCACACTGGCCGGCACAATATTCAGTCATTAAAGATCCGAGGAACTCTATATTGGTTACAGAA
Source organism: Schistocerca piceifrons (assembly GCF_021461385.2). NCBI lineage: Eukaryota > Metazoa > Arthropoda > Insecta > Orthoptera > Acrididae > Schistocerca > Schistocerca piceifrons. The sequence continues at coordinate 9,116,951 of NC_060148.1, forward strand.
AGACATTCAATTACATCTACGAAGCATACCTAGAACTGAGACCAAAATGAATAATTTACTACAGGATGTAAAATGAACTACTTAGTAGCTGAGAGAGACTACAAACTAGATTTTTTTTGGTACATTACCTGACAGATCGTGGGACACACACTATGTACCTGTAAAAAATCAGAGGCCTAATGAATGACAATCACACCTGTGGCACTGTAGACACTCTGGAGCATGCTCTGGGACTGTGCACTACAAAGATATTGTAGCGGGTCGTAGTCCCCAGGTACAGCGAGCACCGGGTCTCGAAGCACCACTGAGGAAGAGTCGACCTGATGTATCTGACTATACAACAGTCACAGTATCCAGGAAGGCCAAGGAGGGCTTTATGAGGAATTCAACCGTATGCTAGCATACGCTGTACAGTCGGACTGAAGGCAACCGGGGTCTGCGACAACTGAATGAAATTGTTTTCGAGACTGTCCACCGTGTTAGTGCTAACAGAAATGTAGCTAGTAAGGAGTTACAGTGAATCGTGTAATCAATTTCCCAAGCAAAGGGAACCTTCTAAAGTTGAAGTGCACCCTCCCACATGGTGGTCAGGCACCGTCGACTAGAACCTGGATGACACTCGTGTCTAAATGGATTGTACCGATTTCATACCTAGAATCTATAGCAACCTCAACAGCGCTAGAACACCGACTGACAAAGAAGTTTAAGCACTGACAGATGTCAGAGTTAACTTTTTACACGTACACGCCATCGGTGGTTATGTGAATGATTTAGAGTTGTAATCCTGTGCACAGGCAGAATGGCCACCAGAGTGCATTAGCTTTGTTCGTGTTACCAGCTCTAGTACAATATATAGTAGGGGGTATGCATCAGACATTGAGTGATTACAGTGATGATGCCGACACACGTTAGACAGCGTTATCAGTATCTGACAGAGTGGGCAGGATATTTCTCATTTCAAGGCACCATGAGAGGTAGTTGAAACCGTGATTGAGAATGTACGAGGGTAGTTCGAAAAGTTCTCGGAATCACCACAAGAGGTCAGCACTAGTGCAACAAGTTGTTCACGTGATATTCATCTGACTGTTGCCTGTAAACACGTGCCACGTCAGTGCTCTCGGGAGAGAGCTGTGGAGGTGACGTGGCTCTGTTGTTGTTCCCATGAAGTGATTTGTGAAGACGGGAGGGGGGTGGGGGGTTGGGGGAACTGAGATTCGAGCACTGATTAAGTACTTTGTAAATAAAGGTATGAAAGCAAAGGACATTCGTGCAATTTCCAGAATACAGTGGGGGACTCTGCTCCTTCAGATACAATTGTTGCCAAGTGGACAAACAAATTTAAATTTGGTTGGGAGAGCTTAGACGATGATCCGCACAGTGGTCGGCCAAGATGTGTCATGGCTCCAGAAACCATTCTAAGAGTGCACAAAATCGTCACAGAGGATCGCCACCTGAAAGTGTGTGAAACTGCTCACCCTTGCCAGATGTCACCTGAAAGCGTACATCACATTTTATCTGAAGAATTAGACACGAAAAAATTATCCACAAGACGGGTGCCGCAATTCCTTAACACTGGATAAAAAACGCATGAGAATGGACATATTGGAACAATGTTTGGCCTGTTTTATGAGAAACGAACAAGATTTTTTGTGCTGGTTTGCAACCACAGACGAAAATGGGTGCACTACTACACACCAGAAACAAAACAACATTCAAAGCAGTGGAAACATGCTGATTCTCTGCCACCAAAGAAAGCAAAGACAATTCCTTCGCCGAGAAAGGTCAATGCATCAGTATTCTAAGATGCGGTGGGGATTCTGTTAGTAGATTATCTCCCCACTGGGCAAACAAATACTGGAGAATACTATGCTAACCTCCTGGACCAACCGCAACAAAAGATATGTGAAAAAACGCCAGGTTTAACAATGAAGAAAGTCACCTTCCATCAAGACAATGCGCACCTGCACATCTGTGCTGTCGCCATGGCAAAATTACACGAACTAAGGTATGAATTGTTGCCACACCCGCCTTATTCACCTGATATGGCTGTCAGACTTCCATGTGTTCCCAAAACTGAAAATTTTTCTTCGTGGTCAAAGACTCACTTCAAACAAAGAATTAGTAGTTGGAGTTTAAAACTATTTTGCAGGACTGCAGGAAAATCATTTTTGAGATGGGATCAAGGCACTGGAATATCATTGGACCAAGTGCATTAATCTACAAGGAGACTACATTGAAAAACAAACAAAGTTTCTTCTATTCCGTTCCGAGAACTTCTCAAACCACCCTTGTAGCTCAGTTGCTCCAGTCCTGGGTGGCCTCGAGTTAAGAGGGCAATGCTCCTCTGTGGCCAGACGGTGGGGCTTTGGGAGGTGGTGAGCGACTGGAAAGATAAGGCACTGGAGATCTGTTTTTGTACAATGTTGGGAGGATTAATACAGTCTGTAAAAGCCTCAGTGAGATCATCAGTATATTTTGAGAGGGACTGTTCATCACTGCAGGTGCGATGACCGTGGATGGCTAGGCTGCACAGAAGGGACTTCTCGGTACGAAATGGGTGGCAGCTGTCGAAGTGGAGATATTGCTGGTGGTTAGTAGGTTTGATGTGGACGGAGGTACTGATGTAGCCATCTCTGAGGTGGAGGTCAACATCTAGGAAGGTGGCCTGTTGGGTTGAGTAGGACCAGATGATGTAAATGGGGGAGAAATTGTTGAGGTTCTGGAGGAATGTGAATAAGGTGTCCTCACCCTCAAACCAGATAGGAAAGATGTCATCAATGAGTCTGGACTAGGTGAGGGGTTTAGGATTCTGGGTTTTTAGGAAGGATTCCTCTAGATAGCCCACGAATAGGTTGGCTTAGAACGGTGCCATGCGACTGCCCACAGCTACACCTCAGATTTGTTTGTAGGTAATGACTTCAAACGAAAAGGAATTGTGGGTGAAGAAATAGTCGGTCACGGTGACTCTGAACGAGGTTGTCGGTTCAGGATCTGTCAGGCATTGGGAAAGGCAGTGTTCAATAGCAGTAAGGCTATGGGCATTAGGGAACTTAATTTAAAGGGAGGTGACATCAATAGTGACGAGCAAGGCACCGAGTTGTAAGGGACAGGAACTGTGGAGAGCTGGCAGAGGAAATGGTTGGTATCTTTTGTATAGGGGGATAGGTTCTGGGTAATAGGCTGAAGATGTTGGTCTAAGAGACTAGAGATTCTCTCAATGGTGGCACGGTAACTGGCCACAACGGGGCGTCCTGGGCAGCTGGGCTTATGAACTTCAGGAAGCATGTAGAAGGTAGGAGTGCAAGGGGTGAGGAGAGAGATTGACTCTGGGGAGAGGTTCTGGGATGGGCCTAAGGATTTGAGGAGCGACTGGAGATCCTGGTGGGTTTCTGGAATGGAGTCATTGTGGCAAGGTTTGTAGGTCGACGTATCTGACAGCTGGCGGAGTCCTTCTGCCAGGTAATCCTTGCAGTTCAAAACAACAGTGGTGGAGCCTTTGTCTGCAGTAGGATTATAATGCCAGGATCAGTTTTTAGGTGGCAGACTGCAGTTCTTTCTGCAGATGCTAGGTTAGTTTGTATGCTGCGGTATTTGAGGAATGATGATGAGGCAAGATTCAAATTAAGAAATTCTGGGAGGTTAACAGGGGGTGATTTGGGGGCAGTGGGGGTGAATCACAGTTGGATGGAGAAGTGAACTGAGTCAAGTAGGATTCAACATTGGTCTTTGGTTGAGCCTGATTGGTAGGGTTGATAATGAGAAAGTATTTCCACTTTAGGGACCAGGAGAAAGAGAGAACGTCTTTAACAAGTCCTGCATGATTGAATTTGGAAGTGGGGTAAAAGGTGAAGCTTATGGAAAGGACTGATATTTATGCAGGGCTAAGGCTTTTGGAGGAGAACTTCACGACAGTGTTTCAGGCCTGTTGAGGTTGTAGATTCTGTGTGGTGGTGGGAGGGAGTTTTGGAGGGAGTTTGTGGGGTAAATGTAGTAAGTATGTCTGCGAGACAGGGTTTGTCAACTATGGGGGGCCGTCAGGGAGGTTTAGAGGTTGTTGTAGAGGTGGTGGATAGTGGCAATCAAAGGTGGAAGTAGGAAGTGAGCAGGGTGGAGAGTTTTTTGAGGTGGCGTTGTGCACACTGCTCTACTTCCTGGAGGGCTAGAGTTTCAATCTGTTATGGGTTATAGGAATTTAGGATTGCATAGCAGAAGAATTTTACGGATGGAGAGAAGGTGTTGCAAGGAGGTTTGGGCTTGACTACGTTGATGAGAACTATGGATTGGCGAAATCTTAACATAGGGAGGCCATTGTGGAAGAAAGGGTGGCAGATGGAGATGTGTAATCTGATGGTAAGGCTATTTTGGGGGGATTCCACGAGTGAAGCAACAGTGCAGGAAGAGTAAGTGGGGCTGGGTTCTGGCTACGGATAAGGAAACATTTCTGTATTGGTGCAGATGGAAGGAGCATGGATCCATGGTGGTGGGGAAAAAATGCAAAAAATACGTAAATAATGCAGAATTATGTCTGAAAAAATCGTAAAAATACACCCAAGAACATGGGAAAAAAATCAAGAAAAGGATGAAATGAGAAGCAAGATGAAATCTGAGAGAGTACAAGGACAGTCAAAGACGAAAATTCACACAATCACAATCAGATAAAAGTAAAGATATAAATAGAAAAATATTTTACTGTGGGTTGCAGGTATGAGGGATGTGTGAAGAAGGGGGATGGCAAATATGACAATGTGACTCGGTGTAATAGGTGCGAACTGGGACTGAATGGAGAAGGAGTGAGGGAGGGGGAGGGTAGGATGTGAGGTACAAGATTGTGTGCGAGTGATCATCATTTTGAACATAGCGCAGTTTGTAAGGCGACAAGAGGAACACAGGAAAGAAGAAAGAAGAGAAAGAAGGACGGACATTGAGTATAGTAATGTATTAGAAAATGGTAATAAAGGAAGAAATAGTAGATGTAGATGTAGGGTTAAGTGTAGTTTTGTAGTGGTAGGAAGAAGTTTCCTATCTTTTACCTTCTTTGCCTGTTTGTTGTAGTATTATGTTTTTTCACAGTATTGCATAGTACCTAGATATTTTAAAAATGTTTGTTAGTAGCAGGTTTAAATGATTATTATGTACACTTTTTATAATACACAAAAATGTGAATCGGATGACCTATGCTAAGTTTTTCACAAAACAGGTCGTGAATGTGAAGAATGTATAAATGTATAATAATTAAATATTCTCCACCATTTTCTAAGAAGTCTATTTGCAGGTTTGTAACTGTTAAAGCATTCATTTTGGAAATGCAAAGTCCACAACTAGATTAACTTTCTTTGATGCGTTGGCTCCAGCTATCTGTGAGCCATGTAAAACAATATCGCAGAGGAATTGTTTTTTCAAATGAGGTTCTTCTTCCTCTATCTCCCCATCACTTTTTCATTATTTCATTCTGCTGTTAATTTTGGTGTTGAGTGAATTTTCTTCCATGTTGGCTAAATTTTTCTGAAAATCTATTAAGTTCTTCTTTTCTGAATTTTTATGTTTAAAATGTATTCTTCAGTTACATTCTCTCTAGTCCCGAGTTTCTCTGGTCTGTTGATTTTGGAATTTTATTGTTACTGAAACACACTAAGATTTCTTTAAGTAATCTACTATCCTCGATTTTATATGTCCGAAGATACTGACCTGCCCCCTCAATTAGGAATTTTTTTAATAGGTCCCCCCCCCCCCCCCCCCCAAAATGCAATCCATTTTCCTCTACAACGTATTACAGAATTTTTCAAAAAATTCTCCTGTTTCTTTTTTTTCACCTTTTTCTATTTCTTATACTCAAGCATGGAAATTTACTGTGTTGCATAGAATGCATGCACTTTTATATCTTTTTCATAGTCTCCAATTTTCGTAACAATGAAAACTGATTTATTGTTTTATGTCTACTCGAAGAGATGATATTCCATCTTCATCTTCTGGGTCAGAACATTTAATTTTTTTGACTTCTTTAATTTACCCAAAACGTGTGTTCAACGATTTGTGAGTACCCCCAATATTTGTCATATATTCTGTTTTAGGTGTGAAGATTCTCTGAAATATTTATATGGTGACAGTTAATTCTATAGCTTTACCAAAGACTCCACTGTCATCTGCAGTGGCAAGGGATTTAATTTTTATTTTATTCATACCAAACAAACAAAATAAACCAGGCACCGAAAATATTTATAAGACTGACTCAGAATTGTTGTCTTGGGGAAATGACTCACTTTGTGACATTTCATACAGAATGGTGATTTAATAAAATTACTAAAACTGCCAATTTATTTCCTATCCCTACTTATACATCAGAGGAACTGGTTCAACTTGCCATTGTGCTATTTATCTTACGTGCAATTTGCTTTATACTGACATCAAGATTCCCAACAGTTTTAAAAATACACAGTATTACAAAAATCTGTCACAACTACAAACCAATACATCATGTCAAATTTTGCCATGCTTTATCAAATATTTATGTGCACCCACAGCTTCATTAAATTCTAGGATTTTTATCTGTAAGCAAAAGAGAATTTTGTACTACTACGTATAAGTTTTAAAAAAGGAGTAAATAAAATACTGATATCTCACAGTAGTCAGCTTTATTTGCTGTATCTTTAAGAGTATCATCCGCTACCTCAACAAACTGAACACATTTGATTCATCAGTTTAGGAACATTTCTCTCCATTATTGCCTTCTTTTGGTGCTAATCAAGAGTCGCACATGGGAGGGTCAGATGTATGGACATATGTTAAATTAAGACAATTACAACTTTAATGGGCACCTTCATAAAAGCTTATATTTCTTCTTATTAAACAATTGTGTGTTTTTCACCAGGTCTCAGCTAAAATACTCCAGGCTTCTACTAGTCATTCTATAACTCTGTCTACATTTATAAAAATACTCGAAATATTACAACAACCACAGCATCTTCTGTCGATGATTCCAGCCAGGTCCAGATACATTTACCAATACAAGTAATTTAAAAATTCTCTTCAGAACTGTTTAGGTACGGAAGGTACACACTTCTACAAACACATCTCCTTTTAGTGCAAAAATACTGCATTGTTGGACCATAACTTAATTTTCACACAAATGTTGTACTTAGGATCCCAGAAAAGCTGGGAATGAACTCTATAGATGTAGCAATCAGGGTGAACAGGCTTAGATGGTGGGGTCATGTTACACGCATGGGAGAAGCAAGGTTACCCAAGAGACTCGTGGGTTCAGCAGTAGAGGGTAGGAGGAGTCGGGGTCGACCAAGGAGAAGGCACCTGGATTCGGTTAAGAATGATTTTGAAGTAATAGACTTAGCATCAGAAGAGGCACCAATGTTAGCACTGAATAGGGGATCACGGAGGAATTTTATAAGGGGGGACTACGCTCCAGACTGAACGCTGAATGGCATAATCAGTCTTAAATGATGATGATGATGATCACTAATGGAAATTTCTTTGGTTGCATGTTGGGGTTGACAAAGCTTCAAACTCTCCAGCTACACCATGAGATGCTGGGGGTAAACACCACCCATCAAAAAATTCCGAAATTGATTTTACTCCTGACGTATAACGAAAGTCAACGTAGTAATTACAGCGGCAGGTTGAACTAACAACTGTAAACAAAAGATGTGCATTCTGCTGGGAGTACGCAGCATTACATAGCAGACATCCAACTACAGCATGTTAACATCGTGTCACTAATCGTAATGGAGCAACATCTCTAAATCGAGTGTTCTAGACATTCTCGAGAATATTCTGAGGACAAGCAAAGTGTATGCAAAGTTTGTACAGCACACTTTCACTCCCGAGCAGAACCAATGACGTGTGGACGCCTTCCACGACCCGGATGAAATGGAAGATGCGGATAATTTTTTTCCGGTGAACTTCATCGCGGTGACACAACTGGTGTTATCAATACGAACCTACCGTAAAGCAACAAAGTGCAGAAATTCACATGAAGGGTAAATGTTTCGACAACAAAACTGACATCAGAGCCAATGCGACACGAGAACTGAACGGCACCTCAGAAGAATTTTTCTGACAGCTTCACACAGTCGTACGATTGTTCTCTGTTGCACTCAAGTGCGTGTAATAAAAATGTGAGGTGGCACGCGATGTACCTTACAAACTACTGAGCCGTTCTCGTACCTGGGATAGTGCGGGTAGGCAGGAGGTGACAGAGAGTCGCCTGTAACACGTCCACTCCCAGCGGCAGCCCGGAGCACCGAGACTCCGAGCAGCGACTCGGTGGCGTTCTCCAGCAGCTGCAGGTGTTCCGACATGCCAGTGAGGTGCTGCCGGCGACGGGGGTCGTGCCCGTGGAGTCGGTGCTTGCCGTTGTGAGAATGCGCTGCGTTCGCGTGCCCCTCCGAAACTGGGCCAGAGTGCAACGGCCGCTTCACACGCCGGCGGGGGCGAAATTTTCCACTCTCGAACGTGTGTTCGTATTGTGGGTCTGAAACAGTAACACAGTAATTGTTTGGTGAGCAGTTCATCAAAACACACACCGAGAATTCGCCGCCACTGAATGTAGAATAAAGTACGTCGACCGAATTGTCTAGGATTATCGACCGAGTCGTGACGTCGTATCGTCTCGGTGCTCAGATAGGTATCCTACTTGTTACATTCGAGTGAAGTGGCAGATTCGTGTCCAGCTTGTTCTTCTGTAGCTGCTGAACGACAGACTGCTCTGCAGGTTAGTCAATTGCACGCCTCCGGACAGTAAGAGGTGCGACAATAAAGTAATGAGACTGATTTTCTTTGCGAGATGTGGCAACCCTGCACGCTCGAGTAGGCACCTCGATCTGTAGACCGCTTCTGGTCCAAGCAGCACATCAATGCAACTGCTCAGTCGTGAGTTGTGCTGTAATAAGTTAACACGTGTGTGTCTCTCGTCACGGAAATGGAACCGCATAACATTGTGCAACGGTATGCCATATCTTTTTGTGTTAAACTTGGTGAAAACGTGACGACAACTTACGGTAACCTTCAGAAGGATTTTGGAGGGGAGGTTATGTCAAAGGCATGAAATGTTTAGTGAAGGCAGAACGAATGTTGAAGATGAAGACCGCAGTGGACGACCGTCAACCTCACAGACAGATGTCAACTCGACCAGGGTGTGTGAACTCGTACGACTTGATTGAAGATTATCTGTGAAAATGACTGCAGAAGAACTGAACTTCAATCGAGAAACAGTTCAGTTCGTCTAATAATAACTGAAGATCTTGGTATGAGAAAGATTTGTGCAAAATTGGATTCTGCATCACAATAATGCACCATCCCATACTGCTCTGTCAGTACAGCAATTTTTAACCTCAAAAAAAATTTCAGTACGACCACAGCCACCTCGTTCACCAGATACCGCTCCATGCAACTTTTTTCTATTTCCGAGAGTCAAAACAGTGGTCAAGGGACACCGTTTTCAAACAACACAAGATGTCCAAAAAGCTGTGAAGAGGGTCTTGGAGGATATTACAGAAGATGAGTTCCAGGAATGATACCACCAATGGCAGAAGTGCTGGAAAAAGTGTGCGCGCAATCAGAAGGGAACTGCTTTGAAGGAGACAACACCATACTTGACTAAAGCGGTAAGCAACATTTTTTTTCACATCAGTCTCATTACTTTACTGTCACACCTCATCTACATCTACATTTATACTCCGCAAGCCACCCAACGGTGTGTGGCGGAGGGCACTTTACGTGCCACTGTCATTACCTCCCTTTTCTGTTCCAGTCGCGTATGGTTCGCGGGAAGAACGACTGTCTGAAAGCCTCCGTGCGCACTCTAATCTCTCTAATTTTACTTTCGTGATCTCCTCGGGAGGTTTAAGTATGGGGAAGCAATATATTCGATACCTCATCCAGAAACGCACCCTCTCGAAACCTGGACAGCAAGCTACACCGCGATGCAGAGCACCTTTCTTGCAGAGTCTGCCACTTGAGTTTGCTAAACATCTCCATAACGCTATCACTATTACCAAATAACCCTGTGACGAAACGCGCCGCTCTTCTTTGGATCTTCTCTATCTCCTCCATCAACCCGACCTCGTACGGATCCCACACTGATGAGCAATACTCGAGTATAGGCCGAACGAGTGTTTTGTAAGCCACCTCCTTTGTTGATGGACCACATTTTTTAAGGACTCTCCCAATGAATCTCAACCTGGCACCTGCCTTACAAACAATTAATTTTATATGATCATTCCACTTCAAATCATTCCGCACGCATACTCCCAGATATTTTACAGAAGTAACTGCTACCAGTGTTTGTTCCGCTATCATATAATCATACAATAAAGGATCCTTCTTTCTATGTATTCGCAATACATTACATTTGTCTATGTTAAGGGTCAGTTGCCACTCCCTGCGCCAAGTGCCTATCCGCTGCAGATCTTCCTGAATTTCGCTACAATTTTCTAATGCTGCAACTTCTCTGTATACTACAGCATCATCCGTGAAAAGCCGCATGGAACTTCACACACTACCCACTAGGTCATTTATATATATTGTGAAAAGCAATGGTCCCATAACACTCCCCTGTGGCGCGCCAGAGGTTACTTTAACGTCTGTAGACATCTCTCCATTGATAACAACATGCTGTGTTCTGTTTGCTAAAAACTCTTCAATCCAGCCACACAGCCGGTCTGATATTCCGTAGGCTCTTACTTTGTTTATCAGGCGACAGTGCGGAACTGTATCGAATGCCTTCCGGAAGCCGAGGAAAATAGCATCTACCTGGGAGCCTGTATCTAATATTTTCTGCGGCTCATGAACAAATAAAGCGAGTTGAGTCTCACACGATCGCTGTTTCCAGAATCCATGTTGATTGCTACAGAGTAGATTCTGGGTTTCCAAAAACGGCATGATACTCGAGCAAAAATTATGTTCTAAAATTCTACAATTCATATGTTGTACTTGTTGGATGGGAGGTCCCCAGCGGGGTCAGAGGGTCTGGAAGTTTGAATACTGGTGCTGCCTGCCTGCTCCACACGCTGCCTCCACCACTTTCATGTCGGAGCATTCCTGGTGTATTTTTGCTGCTGCCACATTCTGTGCGGAGCTCACAGCTGGTAACTGCAGTGCCAGTTGACGAGGTTGTCATATACTTGTAATTTTCACTGCACCTTTACTGCCCACATCTAGGAATCCGTAAGCACAGCACTGTTTTCCTGTTCAAAACAAATATGCTTTGTTACTTCAAACACGAACACGTAAATGTACTGTGCTGCATCAGCAAATTCTGGGACTCTGGTACCGAATAGGATGTATAATTACAAGTATATGATGACCTTGTCAACTGGGACAGTTGTTTCCAATTGAGTTACACACGGGACGTGGCATTCGCAAAAATGTGTCAGGAATGCTCTGATATGTTAGCGGCTGAAGCAGCAGGCAAAACAGATAAACAATACCAATGCACAACTGGCCCATCCATTAGGGCCTTGGCAGAGGAATCTGGATTCTCTCAGCTATAAAGAAACAAACTGGAGACGAACTCGACACTTTGACGGAAGATGAGAAGCTGGAAATTCACCGAGAGATTGCAACAACACGATGCCAACACTCGGATGGTAAACACAAAAGAATTCGTCAAATAAATCTGCTGACAAAACCTGCATTTCCATCGTGTAGATTGTTAGGTCATGTTGTATTCCTCTTCAGTTCCATCTCAAGCCTGATTTACACTGAAGTGAAAGAAAGAGAACAGAAGCAAACGAGCAGTCGCAGGCAGTTTGCCTGTGTTGACTACCATTTACTTGCACGTGTGAATAAGGCTTTACACTAGAGGGAACAAAAGAGAAAACAAGATAATAACTATAGTCTATGAACACTGCATCATTACTCTTTTTTGGCAATAATAATCAGCGAACAGGATAATACACCATACGGTTAGAGCCATGATGCGAAGCTTTGATATTCAGCTAGGATTATTTTGCACGGATTTTGACAAAGTAATGCATGACGAATGGATGGTTTTTGACAAAGTGAGCAAAATAGATCTGAGAAATGTGTGCAGATAGTGTGCTGAACTGCAACTCTGGTGCAATAATTAGAAAAATAATTACTGACGATTAACAGGACCTGAAAAAAGGCTAGCATTCACACTCTCGTTACCAGCAACTGGAGACATTTATATTAGTGATTGCTTCACATTTAGATAGCTGCAGTATAACAGATGGTTTCATAAGTCTGCAATGACTTCAACAATTTTATTAAAGTAAGTATTAGGAAAATACTTCCAACAAAATACAATTAATGAAATCTAAAATATACATATGAGGTCTGTTCAAAAAATTCTGAAACTTTGTCCACAAAATTTTTCTACACTTACACTTTACTTATCGTGCATAGTCTCTTTCAAAATACTCTGATACGCCACTCCCAACACTGTTTCCACGCTCGGAAGCAGTCTTGGTACACCTGTTGCTGGATCATGCAAAGTGTGTATTTTCTTTTATCTCGTCTTTCACTGGAAATCTTTGTCCTTTATTGACATATGACACATGGTTGGTCAGTTGGTTTGAGGGGAGAGGACCAAACAACAAGTCATTGGTCCCAACAGATTAGGAAAGGATAGAGAAGGAAGTCAGCTATGCCCTTTCAAAGGAACCATCCCAGCATTTGCGTGAAGCGATTTTGGGAAATCACGGAAAACCTAAATCAGGATGGCCGGACAAGGATTTGAACTGTCGTCCTCCCAAATGCAAGTCCAGTGTGCTAACCACTGTGCCACTTCGCTCGGTAAATTGCAGATTGCTTCCCTGTATTGTTTGTATTTGTGGCTGCATGCTTACTTTCTTGACAGCAATGCCACAAAGCTGGAAGGCTGTAGTTATCATCGCTAATGAAATTACTTTCATTCTTAGAGATTTCAATCACTTTGTAAGACTTTCCTTCTATATATGTTGCATTCCTTCACAAGCACTCACGCATTATTGGTACCTATTCCTCGATTGCAGTTCTCCTCATGTTCCAAGATGTAAGGGATCTACAATCCCTTACTCACCAATATTCATCACAAATCCACGTACATGGGACAAGTACAGATTGATTATTGAGTGTCATTTGTGCTGAGTCAGAAAATTTTTTGTTGTTCGGAGTACAGAGTGCGAGTTGAACTACTGTTATGAGCAAGTAGCAGCTGGGTGTGTTCAATGGCACATCCAAACACGAAAGTTCCTTTCCGTCATGATGTCACGTTTCCACATCGACTCGTCTTACTGCACTGATTCTGTACAACTTAGAAGCGGGCGGATGCATGCTTCACAGACACACCATCCACCATCCCCTCTACTACACAACAACCTTTCGACTAACGATATCACTATCGCTGTCCCCTGTCTATAGATGTTATATCGTTATCATAAATTACATAAATCTTTGTAAATGTTACCGACTGCATTTTCCACAATTAATAATATTCCAAAAGAGAACTTTACAAACTTTATCAGAGGTGCAAAGCAAGAAACATATTTATCCATTGGCAAATGAAATAATCACAATTACATCTTTACATTTAAAAACCACAGTAGAATGTTGAAAATGAAAAATGGAAATGAAGTCCCATGCTTCTTTACAGAGCGTAGGGGAACGATGCGGGAGACCCGCACCACATTACTAGGCAAGGTCCTAATGGCGGTGGTTTGCCGTTGCCTTCCTCCGACCGTAATGGGGATGAATGATGATGATGATGAAGACGACACAACAACACCCAGTCATCTCGAGGCAGGAAAAATCCCTGACCCCGCCGAGAATCGAACCCAGAACCCCGTGCTCGGGAAGCGAGAACGCTAACGCGAGACCACGAGGGGCGGACAGTAGAATGTTACATAATCACAATTAGAAATGCCCATATGAACAAAAGAAAAAGAATAGAAATCGAAAGAAAACCACAAAAAAAAAAATTATTTGCATAATTAGCAATGCCTTCACAAGCTACCCAGCCATTCATCAGCTGTGTGACTCACCAAGCATCCAGTAGTGGCGTTTGAGCTTGCCGCCTTCCTGTGGCAACTTGACAAAGCAACTGTAGCGTGCCACGTTATTGCTGATCATCTTCTGCAGAAACTTCTTCCTGGCAGCGTAGTAGGGAAAACGGCTCGCGACGTAGGAGTAGATCTCCGACAGCATCGCCCTCCTGCCACACAAACAAAAGCACACAGCACAGTACTGATCGTCCAAAGGACACCCTGATCTGAACGTAGGGGGAAAAAGAGCACTTTTTGACACCTTTACTACTACAGATGTCCAGTGAGACCCCTTACCAGTATTGATTTTGTACAGGCGGAGAAATAAATGATGGACACAGAAAGGAAGACAAAAAAAAGCAGATTAGCATAGGCAAAAAGGGGTTTCCTGGACAAAAGAAAACTATTAGTATCAAATATTGGCACTAACATGAGAAAAAAAAAAATTCTGAGAATTTACATCTGGAGCACAAAATTGTATGACTTTTGTGAACCATGGACTACAAGAAAATCATAAAAGAAGAGAACTGGAAATTTGAGATGCGGTGCAATAGAAGAATGTTGAAAATAAGGTGGACTGATAAAGTAAGAAATGAAGATGTTCTCCATAGTATTGGCAAAGCAGGGAACAAGAGGAAACACACACACACACACACACACACACACACACACACACACACACACAGGCACTCGCACCCCACCCCACCCCACCCCCCTACAAAGCATGGGGTGGATGTGGTTCATCAAATGACCCACAAACATTCTACAAAAGTTGCATGTAAGAGATGGCTGCTGCATGTCTCCCATTACACTTTGGTCTTGGCAGTAAAAAATACAAGGGTCACCAACAAAATAGTACTGAAGAAGAAAATGGAAAGCAAAAAGTTCATACTCCAGGTGGTAAATGAACTCAAGGAAATGAAAGAGGAGGAGGAGGAAGAAGAAGAAGAAGAAGAAGAAGAAGAAGAAGAAGAAGAAGAATGCAGAAAGTGGAACACGTGCCAAATCAGCGTCAGAAAAGGCAAAAAGACCAGTGCCAACTATGGTAAGTGTAACAAAGCTGTGTGCTTATAACAAAAATCACCTGTGCCAAGTGTGTCTAGCATATTTCAATAACTTAGGAGAAAGGACATAAAAGTTGAATGTTTAACACATGAGTACAATATGGATCATATGTAACAAATGCATTAGTAGGTCATAAACTTGGTCAGCATTTGAAAGTATACAGTTTAGCAAACATGTTAGCATCGGCAACAACAAATTGGTAAGATTTTTTTGTTCGAATAAAAAAGTAAGGTGTTAATTTAGTGTTCAATAAATATTGTAATAATTCATAAAAAGAAAGGGTTTAACATAAACTAAAATAAACCACTTGTTTAAGTAAAATATGATCTCCTCTTCCTCCCTCCCCCCCCTCCCCCCCCCCCCCCCCCCCCCCCCCCCCCCCCCGGCTCAAAAGGACCTTCCCACCATTTTAGGAATGTCAGAAACTCAGCCATTCTATTATTACTTGTAGTGCTGCCAACTTCATAAAAAAAAAAAAAAAAACAACCTTTGAGCCTCAGAGGGTCAGTACTCTTACTTTCCTGGACGTGCCTTGTATTCCCTCCAGCCTACCATTTAACCCTGATGGCATTTTTTGGTCATACTCCCTCCCTGAAGCCCAACTGTGAGTCTGATAATTTGTATCCATTGCTCTTGCTCTCTGGTATACTGTGTCTCAAAAACTGTGGAAATCAATGGTAACAGAGACATTTGCTGCTAATTGGAACGGTACTCCAAAATCAGGACTAACTCAATACACATACATGGAAATTATTAACATTATCTGTGCCGACACAATACTTCCTAGTAACAATTACGTAAAGCAAGTCAATTTTCCATAGAAGGAGAAAGCTGCTAACATATAGCAATGAACGATTTTGCGGAACTGCTCCATACTGAAGTGAAAGATGAACAACAGAGTGTTACAAGAAATGTAAACGTAGGTTTCTGCGGCCGTTGTCAACGTCTATAAAATTCTTCTGGGTTTGGGACTGCACTGTCAACTATTCCGACATTTCGGCGACTATTGCGAGACGCCTTCCTCAGGGTGTATCGTTAACAGCTCAATACACTACACAATATTGCTAACAGCTCAATACACACTGAGGAAGGCGTCTTGCAACAGTCGCCAAAACGTCGGAATTTTATAGTTGACAGTGCGGTCCCAAACCCAGAAGAATTTTACAGACTGTTACACAGAGTGTTGAAGATAATATGCATCAACCAAGCAAGAAACTACGACATTATACAGGGCATGTATTATGACATCACGGAATAACTTGAATGGTACTGGAAGGAGCTGTTGAGGATAAAAACTGTGGGGGAAGACAGAGATTGGAATACATCCAGCAAATAGTCGAGGACACTGGGTGAAAGTGCTCCTCAGAGATGAAGAGGTAGGTAATGGAGAGAAAGTCGTGAAGGTGACACCGAACCAACCACAAAATCGTTAACAAGAAATGAATCTAGTGCTGTCTATGTTAGATACAGCAGTTATTCTGATACGATATGGACAGTTGACAAGTGAAACAAATGGGAAAATACATCAAACTAAACTTACAGTTGCTGGCCAAAACAACACCACATTATATCTACCATATGAATAAGACACCAAGATAAGTGCTAACAATTGTGGCACGTGTTAAGGATTGTGCAATGTATTTTCATAAAAGGATTTAGCATTTTGCAGCAGTGCTACCAACCTGTGCGGCGACTGCACTATGGCCATAGCGATGAGTTCCGCGTACGAGAACGGTGGCCTCGTGCCGGCATCGCCGGAGCACTGCTCTTCGTCAACCACACCGGCAACAATGCCGAAGGTGGCATCTGTGGTGCTGCCTCCGCCGGTAGTTGTGCCTCCGGATTCGGGCACCAAAGTAGCGGCGTCACCTGTCGACGTCATCGTGTCCGATGCCGGGATGTCGACCATGCTGCGGCTGTCGCCGGGGTGGGGCAAGTCGGGGTCGGCCTGGCCAGTGCTGTCAACAGAGGAGAATCGCGAGCTGCTCGAGGTCCGGATGATAGAGCTGTTTCAGTAGAACATAAGACACTGTCCAGAGGTTAAACACTGTAGGAGCTCTACATTGGTTAAAGACATTCAAACAGAAGTACAAAGGACACTTAGAACTGAAGCAAGAATGAAACAGAAAAACAGAACAGCAAAATGACTGGGAAACTTCAACACATGCATTGGAACATTGGAGTTGTTCTTACCATCAGGGAGAGATTAAAAATGAGACTTTTCACCCATCAAGCACAGTGATTACATTACCTGACCAGAAAGAGACCACATCGATGGTGCCGAACAGCAACCTCGCATTCAAGTTTGTTCGTACAGCAACATCATATGTCAATTTTTATTTAATTTATGACCTGAAATTCATTTTCCAATCTTTTTATCCGATATTTTATTAATAAATGTATTATAATGTAGATAATTTCACATTTGTTTGATATCGACACAATAATAATGTTTTTCAGTCTCCTTAAAACTGAATTTTTTGACGTACACGGTTGCTGTTCGAGATCACCGATATGCTACATATCTATCCAAAATCAGAAGACAGACGAATGACAGTTGCGCCTGTGGCAAAGTAGGCACTCCAGAGCACACATTGAGAGACTGTACTCTCCACAATGGTAACGTTCTTCGAATATTGCAGACCCTGCACTAAGAAATGAGCCAAACAGGCACCTCTACAACAGCCCTGCAGCACAGAACACAGGAAGGTTATGGTGGACTTCACTACATTTGAGCACACTGACATCCTAGCAAGACAACATATCGTAACAGATGGACGAAAGGTACCCACGACCGGCGAACACCAAATAAAATGGTTTTCAAGATTGTCCACTAGGCTGGTGTGTGCAATTACAGCAATATGTATTATAATGAGTTACAGTGAGTCAAGGAATCAGATGAAACCTGCTACCCTAGATCTGAGGATTCCAGCAGTCAACGGATGCTGACCAGGATAGTTTTGAGGAAACATCCAGACGTGCAGGCAAGCTTCTAAAGTTCAGGTGTAACCTCATAAATGAACAGAACTGTAACGATTTTCCACATAAAACCTGTAGTACCCACAGTTATATTAGCACACTGACTGACAAAAAAACAAACCTTAAGCAACCAAAAGACATGGTCGGTCATTCAATGTCAACCCTGTACAGTACACGCCATCGTCTGGTTTATAAATGATTAGTTTTAAGTCTCTGTGACAGGCAGAACGGCCATCAGACTGCACTACCTTTTTTTATGTATTCAGAGTTGTTACCGTGCCTCGTAGGATACAAAGGGGCGTTAGTGTGTCACGTACTGAGTGATCGAGGGAATGCTGCAGATTCGTCCGAGACACATCTTATCGGCACCTGACAGAATTTGAAAGGGGCATCAAGGGATCACAAATTTAGCATTAGAGGGCAGCGTGGAGGGTAAAAATCGTAGAGGGAGACTGTGACTGTCATTTTGAATAATTGATTATAAGTAAACCAATCTCTTATCTCCATACAACTAAGTTGTCTAAAAAAAATTAATGTATGATTACTCGTGAGTTTCGTGGGATATGTAGCAACTCTATTCTCCACCTGTGGATGAGCAACTGCTAAACCTAAAGTAATTTTAAACAGGTGATTAGGTGCGTGAAATACTCTTATGTGTGTTGCATGTTAATATGACAAGACGTGCTGAAACAAGAGATGAATACACTAAGCAGATTCAGAAGGATGTAGGTTGCACTAAGTACAGGGAGATGAAGAAGCTTGCACAGGATAGTGTAGCATGGAGAGCTGCATCAAACCAGTCTCAGGACTGAAGACCACAACAACAACAACAACAACAACAACATGTGGCTCTCAATTTGGCCAGCCGGTCAAATCACACACTATCCAGATTTGTTGACGATTAGGATGTGGCAGAATCCCGATGGCGGTCTGCGTGGGAACTCGAGGGCAAGAGTACTCACCATCGAGGTTCAGCATGAACACGTGTAACCACTGTGTGGGAAAATCACCACATTGTGTACAAAGTACATCGTAACCCTCCATATCTGCGTCAGAATCTGTCATCCGTGGACTTCTACATCACATCTGCATCTACACGGATACTCTGCAAATCGCACTTTTGTGCCTGGCAGAGGGTTCATCGAACCACCTACACAATAATTCTCTTTATTCCTCTCTCTAACAGCACAAAAAAAAAAAAAAAAAAAAAAAAAAAAAAACATCTATATGTTTCCATTTAAGCTACGATTTCCCATATTTTATCACGATGTTATTTGTCCCTACATAGGTCGGTGTTAAGGTATTTCTGCATTCACAGGAGAAAGTCGATGATTGAAATTTTGTGAAAAGATCTTGCTGCAGCAAAGAAAAACACTTTTGTTTTAATTGTGTCCACACCAAATCCTGTATCATGCCTGAGACACCCTCCCCCTATTTCTCAATAACACAAACAATGCTGCTCTCCTTTGAATTTTCTTGATGTACTCCATTAATCCTTTCTGGTAAAGATCCCACACTGCGCAGCAGTACTCCAAAAGTGTAGCGTATGCAATCTCTTTAGTAGAACTGTTGCATCTTCTAAGTGTTCTGCCAACAAACCGCAGTCTTTGGTTTGCCTTCCCAATAAAATTTCCTATGCATTCTTTCCGATTTCAGTTATTTGTTATTGTAATCGATAGGTATTTAGTTGAATTTCTGGCCTTTAGATCTCACTGATTTATTATTTAATTAAAGGTTAATGGATTCCTTTTAGCGCTAATGTGGATGACCTCACGTTTCATTAATTAGGTTCAATTGCCGATTTTCACACCATACAGGTATCTTTTCTAAATCATTTAGCAATTTGTCTTGACCTTCTGATGCCTTTACTGGGCAGTAAATGACAGCATTAACTGGAAACAGCCTAAGACTGCTGCTGAGATTATCTCCTGTGTCGTTTCTATAGACAAGGAACAGCAGCTACAGCCTTTAACACTATATTGTGGAATGCCAGAAATCACTTCCGTTTTACTCGACGATTTTCCATCAGTTACTCTGTCAGGAAATCAAGAATCTAGTCGCATAACTGAGATGATATTCCAAAGCCCGCAATTTGATTACAAGCTGCTTCTGAGGTACAGTGTCGAAAGCCTTCTGGAAATCTATAAATACGAAATCAATCGGAAATCCCTTGCTGACAGCACTCAACACTTCGAGTGAGTGAAGAGCTAGTTGTGTTTTGCAAGGATACAGTTTTCTAAGTCCATGTCAAGATACCGTTCTCTTTGAGCTAATTCATAATGTTCAGACACAATACATGTTCCAAAATTCTGCTGCGTATCAACGTTAATGATATTGGCCCGTAATTTTTCTGTGTATTGTGTGCAAATTTTCTAACTACATGTTCTTACTTGCAGCAACTTTATTTAACTAACAGGTGATCCTGGAATCAGCAATTGATTAAGTATCATCATCTAGGATCTGGCACTGTTTGCTTCAGTGGTCAGTTGTTTGATTGGATTGATTTCTCTGGGGATATCAATTTTTTGAACTTTGTTAATTTGCCCAATGTGTGTTTGTCACTTGTTCTGTTTCAGATGTTGAGGTTCGTAGGCTCGCTTTCTCATGTACATTTATTTGGGTAGCAACCGTGGGGAAAATGGAAGGGTCAGGTGCACACATTGGAAGAGGTACGGCATAACACTGAAATCGCTACTGCTGCTACCCCTCAAGGAAGAGCTCCTATATGTGCGGTACAATTTGATAAACCAATAACAGTGCTGCATCGACATCAATGGCAACTATTTCCAATATCTGCTGTGACGTTCATTAGCAACGGTCAATTCTGTGTCAGTCTTACGGTAAATATTTTCTGCCCCAGTTTCTCTGTCCATATTCGAGGAGTTCTGTCCACAATATATTAATTTTTACTTTTTGTGATTAGCTTCAAGGTATCTGCTAGTGTCACTGAAACTAGTAAAGAAAAAGAAACAGAAGAAGTAGTAAAAGGGAGCATTCATTAATGAAAGGCTTTCAGAAAGTAAGTTACACGTCATCCCACGTCAAGATCCATGTGCGACAAGCATCAATATAGAGCACATGTTCTGTGTTTCCTGCACACGCAGTTCTTCTGGGGTTTGGATAACAGATGCAGCACTTCATGTGAGTGAAATGGCACAGCAAACAGAAATGTCCTTCAAAGTTCAAGTACACAGTACAGTAAGGTTCTTGATGGTAAAATATCTAAATTGCACATCGATTCACAGTGAAATTCTGGCCGAATGTGGACTAAATACGATGTCACGTCCAACCACAGTGAAATGGTGCCAACAATATGATCACAGATGGACAGACACGGGTGGTGCTGATCAAGAATAAGGCCACGAACTTCGCCCACAGATGACTTGGCCTTGCATAACAATGTTTAAATTTTTGAAGTCTCCTCGTAATTAAAAAAAAAAATGCAAACCAGTAAGTGTACCTGTTGGAGTACTATTTTACAAAATAAAATAGAAGTTAAAGAATCATTAGTGTTTGAGGAAAGTCTGTCAGGGGTTTCTTGACCGTTTCTGGAAGTGATTCCAACAGCGCACAGGAATGTGAAAAAACATTAATTAGATGAAGTAAGGTGCCCAGATACACCAACTTGACTAGCCCTATGGTCTGGAATGCTGACAGAATGTCGCCACCTGCAACTTCTCGTGGTCTTTGTGCGCTTCCGAAAATGACTACGCACCCTCCGACTCCGTGGTGAAATATCAAAAGTTTTGGCTGGTTGCGTTGTCTAGGGGCTGGGATACGTAGCTGGCGCAATAAAGGCCAAATACTGCGGAGTCTACAGTATACAATATGAATATACACACGAATCGAATGGTCGAAGGTTCCTATCACTCGGCAACTGCGAATTATGAATGTAACATATAAATTTATAAATGAAAGACTGCAATTACATAAAATCTGCTGGTA
Source organism: Schistocerca piceifrons (assembly GCF_021461385.2). Lineage (NCBI taxonomy): Eukaryota > Metazoa > Arthropoda > Insecta > Orthoptera > Acrididae > Schistocerca > Schistocerca piceifrons. The sequence continues at coordinate 9,138,934 of NC_060148.1, forward strand.
CTATCTTAACGACTTTTAAGTGATGAGTACGATAGTAGAAGTACTTTTGAGAATGCGGTAATTTCTGCAAAACACTTATTGGTGTCGATGGTCCAGCAATTAAATAAAATATAAGTTGAATAACAGAGAAACAATAGATTCCTATTCACGTATTTAGCTACGAACAACAACATAGCTCGCGAGATATTCACTTCCAAACGCGTACTTCAGCTTGACTGCAGAAGCCACGGAAATCTCACAAGCACACATGTCGGCACTCCGAAGTATCTCTACCTCTTGCGATCAGGCGCGAACTGCTCCACAGTCCAGGCCGCGACTGTGCGTACGTCGCGCTGTACTGCTCGCGCCCAGCACTCACCACCCAGTACCGCGTCCAGTGCCGCACTCTCCAGCACTGCCGCCAACTCCCCGTGTCCTCTCCGGAAACTCGCTTCCACCGAGTCTCCCCATTCACGAGCGCTGTGATTGGCTAGAGCGTGGTGGGGCATCACGTGACCATGTGCAGCCAGTTGTAGCACAAGTCTAACATAACAGTCGCGACACTTCGCCTTCAGCGCCAGCAGCGCCCCAAGCGGCCGGTAGGTTGAACTGTGAGTTCGGCGCGATAGTGAATGCGAATAGTGATTGTTTATTTTGATTCATACAATGGTTTTTACCATCGGGAGCGTTTGTAGCGCAATAAATTGCAGCAGCAACAGGAAGAAGACACCACAGCTGTCTTTTTTAGGTTTTCTGCGGATCCTGAGAGGTAAATACCATCATGTTACTAAACTGTATCGTCAGGATTCACTTGCAAACTGTATGTGTATAAATGATGACTGTTGCGTTTTAGGAGCAGAAAATGGCTAGTTAATAGCAGACGAGAAGACCTTATGAAGTAAGACCCAGTTTACCTGTATAATAATATTAGGTTTTGTTCGCTACATTTCGAACAAAACCAGTTCATGAACGCAGACAATAACAAACTCGTGTGGAATGCAGTACCCATACAGTTTGACATTCCAAACAAGCCACCTCAGCTGATGATGAAGAGGAAACTGCCACAAAGATTCGACAGTCAATCTAAAGCTGTAAAACAGTCCTATGACACAGAAGCAGCCAGTTCAACTCACCATGTATCTGCCAGATTCGTGTGAATCATCAACACAGACCTACTTTGACGATGAAATTGTTAGATTAAGTGCAGCTGTTCGTGTCTTATAAAAGCGTGTGAAGTTTCAGAATGTGCAGATCGCTAGACTTCGAGCTAAACTATTATGGGACAAGGAAAATGCCTACAGACAGATTGTTTGAAAATTATTCAAATATTTGGTTTTTCGTGAAATGTAATGTAATCAGCTCATTATAATGTTTTCAGTATATTTCTCCTGCTATTTGGCAGTTGCTTGCCCCATTTTGAATAATATAAAGATGAAGGTCGTACTTGTGGCGACAGGCGACAATGACAAACACAGTGGGCCTACAGAACGATAAACGAGCTGTCGATCGCTTTTGCATGCCTGTGCTTCTTACATGTGAATCTGTGTGTTTATATTATGATATCAACATGGTAAGCTCCAATTCTCTCCAATGTCACAAGTGTTTCTTCACGAATCTGTTGTAGCTTGCCACTCTATTCATGGTTTTTGTCCATACTTGCGCTTATTTTAGAATCATTTTTAGAAACATATATGCCTTCTGATACTACACAGACTCTTGGAGGCAAGAAAATAACTCAAATAATTCGGAAATTACGTAGGAAACGGATACAAACAAACATTATGCTTACGACGCGTCTGACGTTCACCTTACCTGCCGCTTGGAGCGCTAGTGTCGCTCCATCTGTCAAACGGCAACAACTTTCACGGCAGTAAGTGTCGCGACTGTAGACTGTGGTTGTAGTTAGAGCAATTCTTTTATCATACCCCACACAGATAAACGATGCAAATAAGGAAACAGTTCTTGGCAAAATATCATGTACCATTAAATTTTGCTAAGGGGTGACTGACAGTTCCCCCCCCCCCCCCCCCTTTCGTACTCTGCAATATTGTTATGTGGCATTTCCAACCGGTTTGCATCTACATAGCACTGCAAAAAGCCAGTAGGATGGAATACAAATTTCTTGTGTAGCTCTTACACCGGAATAAAGGGCAATAAATTTCATGACTATTTCAAAATGTGTAAAAAATTAGCGTGGTTGTCTGTGAGGCAAAGAAACTGTACAACTGATAGTTTATATTCTACTCTAGGAATAAATAAGAAGCCATGTAGGGAGTTAAAACGATAAAACACGGCATGCTGCCAATCTACAATTTAGCATAGAATGGCATTCTATAAATTTTAGACGTAAACACAAATTAAGAAATAACTTCGGGCCTAGAAGAAGTACTAGACAAGTGCCTTGTGATCCGAAAATACTTTCACAGAAGACAGATTTGTAAAATTCTGCTACAGCTGTCATTATATTTGATACAAAATATTTAGTTCAAAACTACTGACCAAATTTGCCTGCTTAGTCAGCTTCAAGTCAATGTTTACGTATGTTCGTACGTATATAGCATTAATAGGTCTTACAATGTCATAAAAGGAACAGTACATCAGAGACTACTCCAGCCAGCATCGGAATTTCATAAACCATACTAAAATGCTTCATTCCGCTCTAATTGCACGTTTCTATGCCCAGATGCACACTGAAGTACCTGATATTCAGCTTTTCATGTGGTTTTCGTGATACCAATTTTCTTGAAGGTCCAGTACTGTATTCTCATGTTTGGTTCTTTATTATGGTATAACGTCAATCGAGCCAGAAAATGAAAATTTGCACTTGAAATTGAACGAGGTTGAAAGAAGCCAATAGTGCGGAATGAAACACTTCGTTTCAAATAAACTAACTGCCTCAGCGGACAAAAAATTAATAGAAGCAAATTTATCTATATAACAGACAGAAATAGCTTCATTAAGACATTAATGGATGATTGCTAATAGCATGGAAATAATATAAAATCAGAAAATTGAAACTACTAACTTATTTTGGTCTTTCGTGGTTATGAGACTATATTTATTCACTTGATGGCTCCCGGCCACAGAAATCTGTTTTTATTTCATTTGACGTGGGAGCTGTAAACGAAGAGACCAGCAATATTACGAAGACAATACACGACCGGCCGCGGTGGTCTCGCGGTTCTAGGCGCTCAGTCCGGAGCCGCGCGCCTGCTACGGTCGCAGGTTCGAATCCTGCCTCGGGCATGGATGTGTGTGATGACCTTAGGTTAGTTAGGTTTAAGTAGTTCTAAGTTCTAGGGGACTGATGACCACAGATGTTAAGTCCCATAGTGCTCAGAGCCCATTTGAACAATACACGGGTCACGTGGGGAAGGAACCTTCTCCACTATAACTCAGCTTGCTCTGCGCATGCGCGAATCTGGCAGCTTGGGCGCGCCAGAAAAATTTTTCCGGGTAGCTTCTAACTACTTGCTGCTCATACAGCAAACAGCCACTCTTCAAGTAGCGAGAGGCGGGAGGAAGGCACTGCTCATATGCGAATTCAGCTCTGCGCATGAGCATGGCAACTGCTCATACGAACCTTATGTAACATATTCGAAATACTGGATTTATATTTAAATACTTGAAATTAAATAAATATTCCTACGGCTGGACCATAAACACACTCTAAAGACCTAAACAATTAAATAAACATATATCAAAAGAAAAGAAGCAAAAGGTAGGCCAGGAGCGTAATGTCCCTGTGCTTTCTAAAACACAGTAAATAATTGACCAGTTTCTTCATGAATAGCATATATCGGGTATTAACAAAGACATGGATGAATCAATATATTTATAAGCATACTGCTACGGTTTTTTCGTGTAACTGTGGAGTACTTGTGGCCTGACGCGATCGATAGTAATCGGCCACTTTGACCTCCAATAACTCATGTACTGTTCAAGTACATGCCTGTAATTTATACCAATTTAGGTTTACACTAACAGCTTTCTAAAGACACGGCGACCGACAAAATCGGACGAAGCGTTTATATTTTGGAAATCCGTTGCTGGGTGTTACTTGTATAATTTACCGTCAGATACTAAACTTTAAACTAATAAAGATATTAAAAATCTGATTACGCCGTCAGAATCGTCGTGCAAATAATGGTAACGTACATGTTTCTTTTTGAGGTATCGTGATTCATCTGGCTACTATTAATTTCTATATGAACTGTGAAATGTCTGCCACTAAGACTTCACAAAGTCCGCCATCTTTGGCACTCCCGGCGACAGGCGTCTAAAGCTAGCGAAATGAGGGATGCTCAACTACCGGACCTACCGATAGATGGCTCTACCAGCTGATCACTATCGTCTGTATTGCCCGCCATATTTGAATTTGCCAAGAAGTTTCTCTCGGTCTGTACGGTGTATAAGGAATTACGGATTATCGAAATGGTGATTTCTTGTTCTGCTTTCAATTGTACGAAGCGATGGAGTAAGGAAAGTGACTTACCATTTCACAGGTAATAGGACTACCGATACAGTACGACAACAATACAGACTTAGTGCGTTTGCTAATTCGATGTTTTTGAACAGGTTTCCTCTAAAGCACCCAGAGCTGCTGAAGAAGTGGATTACTTCCGTGACGCGGAAAGATTTTAAACCTATGTCTTGCAGTTTTCTTTGCGGAAACCTTTTCCGACAAGATGATTACGTAGTGAGCCCTGGAATGTGGAAGAAACGTCTCAGACCCGAAGCAGTGCCATCAGTTTTTGGCTTTCCGACACATTTGATGCCGCCAAATAAACAGCCACGACGACATGTTAGGATTTTGAGTGACAACGATGCTTCCCCATTTGAGGTAGCTTATTAATTTCCTTGCTATGTGTGTGCTTTTTACTTTTGTGAATTTATTTCGTACGGACACAAATGGGCTACATAGGTCTAAGCAATGTTGTAATACACTTCCATATTTTTGTTTTTAGTGTTCTGTCCTGGAATCCGTGCTTGATTTGCCCTCTGCAGAAGCTAGTGATTGCGTGGAGAATGTTGTCAATGAGAATTCTTCCGTGGAAAGCAAGTCCCATTTATCCAATGCAGAAGCTGCGAATTGTGTCGAAAACGTTAGTATAAGGATTTTTTCACACCCCCAAAGTTTTCTTATAATATTTTTTCATCAAGCCTTGAGTTATTTCAATCATATATAACGAAATTATTTCTTTATTTCAGAGTGCAGTTGGTTCTCAAGTAATTGATTGTGGTATACAGTCGAAAGTAGAAATGGAAGACAAGGCGACCGAAACTTGCAATTTTTTCTCATACATTGTTCACGAATTAAAACGTAAACTGAAGTGTGTCTCAGAAAAACTTCGAAGAAGAGAGAAGAAAGTGTTTTCCATGGATAACATCATAAGTTCATTGAAGGAGAAGGGGCATCTTCCTGAGAAGTTACATAACTTCCTCAATCATCAGAAAGGAACACAAGTGGAATTAGTGTGCAATTTAGTGGACAACTCTCTCTTGTCAAAGGGTAATAGATACACAACAAATGTGAAAATGTTTGCGATGACTGTGTACTTTTATTCACCAGCAGCATATGAATACCTGCAAAAATTAATGCCTCTGACCCGTACATCATTGATTTCCAAATGGGTGGCAAGTGTCGACTGTAAAACTGGCTTCTTAAAAGATATTTTTAAGTACGTTGATTCGAACCCAATTGTAAGGGACCAGTTCAGCGATTCATGTCTAATTGTAGACAGTGTGGCAATTAGGAAGCAAGTAGTTTGGGACCAAGGAACTAAGCAATACACAGGTTTTTTAGAGTTTGGTGGGGAAGTGCCTCAGTCAAAAGAAGTAATAGAGACATCTGAGGCTCTGGTTTTCATGCTTGTCTCTATTAAAGGCAAATTTATATGCCCGATTGCATATTTCTTTATCAACGGTGTACAGGCAAATAATCAGGCCACACTGATAAAATCCGCTTTAGAGAGGCTGCATAGTTCTGGCTTTAGGGTTTGGTGTGTTACATGTGATGGCTGCAAGGTAAATATAAGCACTTTACGTACACTTGGCTGTACTTTAAATTTTTCCAAGGGTGATTTTAAAAGCTACAATGTTTATTGTATCTTGGACATGTCATGTGATTAAGTTTGCCAGAAATGCTCTAGCAGAAGTATCTGCTATTGAGTCTCCAACTGGCATTATTAGATGGCATTTCATTGAGCAATTGAACAAGGTACAACAAGAAGAAGGTATGACATTTGCCAACAAACTATCAGGACAACATATAAGTTATGTAAATAGAAAAATGAATGTTTCATTAGCTCCACAGACTTTGAGTTCTAGTGTGGCAGATAGTATAGTGTTTTTTGAGGAGGGCTGGTGATCCAAATATTAAAGGAAGTGAAGCAACAGTAGAATTTTTGTATAATATTGATAGGATTTTTGATATTCTGAACTCCAGAAATCCATTAGGTACAGGGTATAAGAGCCCCCTGAGACTTGACAACAAATCTTATTGGCTTGGTATTTAAAATAGAATTAAAAAAATGATTCAAATGGCTCTGAGCACTATGGGACTTAACATCTATGGTCATCAGTCCCCTAGAACTACTGAAACCTAACTAAGCTAAGGACATCACACAACACCCAGTCAACACGTTGGTATTTTCAGACACACTGAAAATTATATCAAAAGCTTAAAAATCATTGGTGTTCCATTGCTGCTCCATGCAAGAAATACTTTTGCTTTTGGGATAATTTTCATAGCTCTGACAAGTATGCTTCGTGTTGAATCTCCTTTGAAGTATTTGCTAACATATAAACTGTCACAAGACCACATAGAGCTTTTTTTCCCCCTGCATTCGGTCCAGATGTGGTTGGAACAACAATCCAAATGCATACCAGTTCAAATGTGCCATGAGAAAGTTGCTCTTGGGTAACAGTGTCACTGCAATGAATGGGAATTGCTCAAATTTTAATGTGTGTTGTTTGCCACCTGTTTATGATTTTCATGCAAGAAAGCATGTAGTAGAAAGTGATGAAAGTGCTGCAGAAAATGAAGTAGAGGAGTGGTGTGCACTTCTTGATGATAAGATTAAGTTCTCATTTCACAAGTAAAACATACTCTATTATATTGCAGGGTATGTGTCATTGCGCCTTTCAAGGCAGATCACATGCAAAGACTGTCATCACATACTGAAGCCACCAGTAGTTAAATCTGCATTAGAATGTGATTCCCTCTATGCTTTTCCCAATATGGCCAGTAAAAATGCATTTGTAAATTTTGTTAACCGGGGAAAACTGGTTAAAACAAGTGACTGCGTGTACTCTGTTGTAGAATACTCAGAAACTGTTTCAGATGTTTGTGATTGCTGGGGATATGCGACAGAAATATATACAGGCCAAGATTTTGCATTGTGTTAAAAATAAATTTGTAGATTACCCATTTCTTGCTCTTGGTCATGATTACCATTATGAAATTATGATTGAGGACTTACATCAGACTCAACTTGTTTGTAAGATTGCATCCCTATACTCCTGAATACGCTTAAAAACATGTGGAAAAAAAGCCTGCTGAGAAAATTTTAAACAACAAATCAAGTATAAGGCAGACGTTAAATAAACTCGTATTGTTTAATCATGTATAGTGCTCAAACTGGAAAAATTATGTAACAAGACATTCTATGCAGATGGGTGTGACATTTTGACAGATTTTTTCAAACTATTTTGTCCGTAGAGTTGTTGTTGTGTAATGATGAACTTCAAAATATGAATCACATTGAAGTAAAATTAAGTCTTTACATCCTGTGTAGATATTGTAAAAAAATTATAATTGTTTATTATATAAGCTTATTTTAAGATGTTTGGTGTTACAAAATATGCACTTGCATTAAAAACGGGTGATTTGTGTGAAATTAATGAAAAAAAAAAATGTTCTGAGACTTATTTGACAGATGGCTTTCAGTGTGAGAAAATATTTCCCTCAATAATTACGTTAACTTGAATTTTTCACTTCAAGAAAACAGTTTAATCACAGGATGGGTGTGATCTAATGGAGTATGCAGTGGCCCTATGTTTCAAACAGTAATGTTTGTGGATACTCTGCAACATAAGAGCAATAAAATTGTTACTCTGTTAATTCTTGTTTTAATACTTCCTATAATGAACACAATGTTCCAGTTGATCATAAGCATTCTTATTACTTTATAACCATTCTAGAATAAGGGGGCCCGAGTCAGGCAAAACCTGTCTTTATTTTGCTAGGATGTCTTTCTATTATATTTTCCTGTGTTGGAGGGGGGGGGGGGGAGAATGCAAATAATCATATAGAATTATCTTTCTAGCACTACAAAGTACGTAATACAGTGATTACAGGTACACCTGGAAATCTAGGAAATTTCAGTATTCATTTTACATGCCTAATTTTCATCAACATTTACCTTAATTATACGGTTACATTTTTTGCTGATTTGAACTGTGTACTACATGTTAAAAAGATTTTGTTTGGTCATAGTAATAAAAGCATTTCATTTCGTTAGTTCATATGTCCCATACGGAATTGAAATTATCAAGTTATGATGACAAAGGAAGGAAATAACATTAAGGAATCTTACTTCACAGAAATTATGTAACAATGGTTACACTTTTTGCTAGTTAACTTTAACATAAACCATTTAGTTTTCCATTAAGAGTGAAAGCAGTTGCACGAGTCACGTGAAGAACAAAGCTTCCCATAGGGAACTAAAGTATTTTACGTTTGAGTTATTGCAGACCCAAAGTATTGTGATCTTCATATTTCTATTTAAAAAAGTTTGTAACTCAAATTCACAGACATTTTGGAATCTGTACATACATGTGTGTAGCAAGGTACTTTTCATGTGCCATGTGGAACCTTTAATTTTCTGGTTTAAATATAGTTTATTTCATGAATTACCTTTAATACCAGCACTGTCTGAATGCATTATTTACCATTTAGAAGAAGAAATACTAGTGTACAGAATAACAACCCTCATGAAAAATGCAAGAGATTGTTCTGTACAGAACTTGGAATGGCTCTTTATCAATAGCAGGTAAAAAAGAAGGCTTCTATTAAATGTTCAAAGAAACCAGTCAGTACCTCTTAATTCACCATAGAGGGGATACAGTAATAAAACAATTTACTTTTTTCAGAATTTCTGCTAAGTATTAAAAGTGTGAAGACCTATTCAATTAGTATTTGCTTTACCAATAACCCGTAGTACAAGCACACGTATAAGCAGGTAATTATGGGAGTCAAGAGTTACGTTAAAATTAAAGATACTGACAGTTATTACTTGCTCACAAAGCATTGTAGTTGCTGTACAGTTTATGCTGTATGTGGTGTACCCAATGTGATTCCTGGAGGACATAATATTCTGTTATCCTATGGGAGTGCACTGGTACCACACCTATTGAAAGTACGTTTTGCTGTGGAATAGTTGTATCAGATGTCTGTGCCAGAAAACAAATCTCCACTGTGACACCCTCATGTTCTTGGTATGATATTAGCTATTATTACAGGAATACTCTTCACATGGAGGAGGAAGCATAGTGAGATTTTCTTTTTCATCATTTCCAACATTGTACACAACTTTCTTGCACTTTTATGTTATCACATTTTTCCCTTCATAATCGAAAAGAGAGAGGGAAAAAAAAAATGTAAGCGAGCTTCATAAAAACTGAAAACTCTACTTGCATCATTTGTTATTTTCAAAATGTTACTCTCTATCCAAATACTGTTCTATTTCTTCCAACCAATTTTGAATTTCTCAGGTTATTACATATTATTTACTGTACTTTGTCCACCAATACTTCTGTTGTTACCAGATAGTTTGTAATGTGGCACTACCTTTGTGCCACTGCTATTGGCTAGTGTACTCTTGCAGATACGAAAATCGACTGGACTAGAATGTCCTGTCAGTATAGGGCAAATTCAGACAATATGGAACTTTTTACACTAAATTTGCAATATAATGTCACCCTTGTCTCACACAGATTGTAGCAGCCATTGGGGTGCCTGTCTGGCCAGCTTCTGTAGCTTTCACTTTCAGGTTTGTTTTTTGCTTGGGCCGTATACTGACAACTAGTCATTCCAGTGATTGACACCATGTCAAAGACTGGAACCAAGATTCACAGAAATAGAATTCTATGGTTGTTATTCAAAGTGTAATTAATTTTGCTCACTGACATGTTTTGAATTCAATTTTAAAATTGTTTGGGTGTCAGACTGGAAAATTAGAGTTTTAAGACACCCCAACCTTAAAATTAACAGCTGTGATCGAGGTTATTTTCAACAGGTCCCTTCACTGCCTAGATCATCATGGATCAGTCCAATATAATATTATTACTAGACTTAACTTCCAAATGATACAAGTCATGCATTTACGAGAAGCCTTAACGTTGGGCTTTGTGTTTGTCTCATTTAAATGTATTTCTTGTCTCGTATCAAAGAGTGAAGCACTGTTAAAAACTGGTGCTTCTACCATATCACTCAGTTTAAATACACCGTGTCATGTACAGGCGATAATAAAATCATGGCATTTAAATTACTGATCAAACAGAGAGCCAAATTCGTAAGTGCATGTTGCAATTACAGTGTCAGCATATATGTAGATCGGTAATGCATCACTTCAGATAAAGAAAAAATAACGATTTTTTCCGTTTATACGTAAGTAATACTTTAATAGTTCAGTTGTAATTTCTGTTGTCAGTACAGATACCCCTAAGCAAACGATGTCAACTTTTTTTCAAGAGACGTCTTCACTGTTGTCCACACTTGATTTTCCGAATTATACCATCTTCGGCAAGTAAGGTAATTTGTTGACCTCCATTGAATCTTAAATAGTGTTTTAAAACGGGCAAATAAGTAAAGCACTCATAAAATAGTAAACAATTTATAGATCAGCTTGTCAAGCTTTCAAAACACACTCGAATTTAGGAATTTCATAGCAGAACTGTCACCGTCTTTTCTCGCTAGATTAGAAACACTTCATTATGTTGATGTGTAGACATCTAGAACATCCAATATAAAATACTTATGAGGGCGCAGAACGAAAAACATTTTCATCCGTGTTTTGACACTTTGTTTTTTGCCAAATTCAGATGTGGCGGACACTCAATGATAAGGTCTCTTGCCGGCACGCGCTACAGCCATCTATCGGTAGGTCCGGTAGTTGAGCATCCCTCATTTCGCTAGCTTTAGACGCCTGTCTCCCGGCGTGCCTCCTCCATCGACACAAATCACCGTCCTCGTCATAGCGGAATTCCCAGCCACGCGGCTGGACCATGCGCTGGGGCTACCCCTCTCTCATCAACAGCCGTCTAAAGCTGGCGAAATGAGGGATGCTCAACTACCGGACCTACCGATAGATGGCTCTACCAGCTGATTACTGTCGTCTGTATTGTCCGCCATATTCGAAATTGGCAAGAATTTTCTCTCGGTCTGTACGGTCAATGAGGATTATCGAAATGTTGATTTCTTGTTCCGCTTTCAATTGTACGAAGCGATGGAGTAAGGAAAGTGACTTACCACTTCACAGGTAATAGGACTATCGATACAATACGATAAAAATACAACTTAGTGCGTTTGCTAATTCGATGTTTTGAACAGGTTTCCTCTAAAGCACCCAGAGCTGCTAAGGAAGTGGATTACTTCCGTGCAGCGGAAAGGTTTTAATCCTACGTCTTGCAGTTTCCTTTGCGGAAACCATTTCCGACCAGATGATTACTTAGTGAGCCCTGGAACGTTGAAGAAACGTCTCAAACCCGAAGCAGTGCCATCAGTTTTTGACTTTCCGACACATTTGATGCCACCAAATAAACAGCCACGACGACATGTTGTTAGGATGTTTAGTGACAACGATGCTTCTCCATTTGAGGTAGCTAATTAATTTCCTTGCTACGTGTGTGCTTTTTACTTTTGTGAATTTATTTCGTACGGAAAAAAATGGGCTACATAGGTCTAAGCAATGTTGTAATACAGGTCCATATTGTTGTTATTAGCGTTCTGTCATGGAATCCGTGCTCGATTTGCCCACTGCAGAAGCTACTGATTGCGTGTGGAGAATGTTGTCTATAAGAACTCTTCCGTGGAAAGCATGTCCCATTTATCCAATGCAGAAGCTGCGAATTGTGTCGAAAACGTTAGTATAAGGATGTTTTCACACCCCCAAAGTTTTCTTATAATATTTTTTCATCAAGCCTTGAGTTATTTCAATCATATATCACGAAATTATTTGTTTATTTCAGAGTGCAGTTGGTTCTTAAGTAATTGATTGTGGTATACAGTCGAAAGTAGAAATGGAAGACAAGGCGACCGAAACTTGCAATTTTTTCTCAGACATTGTGCACGAATTAAAACGTAAACTGAAGTGCGTCCGTGAAAAACTTCGAAGAAGAGAGAAGAAAGTGTTTTCCAAGGATGACATCATAAGTTCATTGAAGGAGAAGGGACATCTTCCTGAGAAGTTACATAACTTCCTCAATCATCAGAAAGGAACACAAGTGGAATAAGTGTGCAATTTAGTGAACAACTCTCTCTCGTCAAAGGATAACAGATAAACAACAAATGTGAAAATGTTTGCGATGACTGTGTACTTTTATTCACCAGCAGCATATGAATACCTGCAAAAATTAATGCCTCTGCCCCATAAATCATTTGTTTCCAAATGGGTGGAAAGTGTAGACTGTGAACCTGGCTTCTTAAAAGATGTTTTAAGTACATTGATTTGAACCCAATTGTAAGGGACCAGTTCAGCGATTCATGTCTAATTGTAGACAGTATGGCAATTAGGAAGCAAGTAGTTTGGGACCAAGGAACTAAGCAATCCACTACATATAGATATCCTACAGTTGCATAGAGAAGTGTAGAAGAAAATGGGGAAATACAGATTATGTCTATGTCTGTTGGGGACTCAGCAAAGGTATTCAAAGCTGACGAGCAGGATATATCCTACGTAGAGTTTAAACAAGTTCTTGCTATTCTCCCGAATCCAAATGTCGAACATGTTAGGGACACCTTATATTATGAGTTTCCCGGCAATTTAGACATTTTCGAATGTGGGTGAGAGGTCAAGTGTATAATTTTCCGAAGTGGTACATTCTTCAAGTGAAATAATTAAGTACTCAGAACTGTAAACTAATACTATACCAAAATTTATATTATTTATACGCAACAAAAATGTTCTACAAAGTTATTAAAACTTGAAGTGCCCTCTAAATATATGTTACCTGCTGATTCATAGCTAACTGACATAATAAAATCAGTTTAAATTAAAAAAAACAGATCGTACGTCACATGACTCCCACCCGTGACTATTCCTTGTCCCACCCGTGACAGTCTAATTGCAAGAAAGTATTACTAATCTAATATTTATTGATATTATGTCGTGTAGAGAATTGTTTTATTAATGTGAATTCAATCTTTTCAAAAGAAAATAAGTGCATAAATCACAGATTTGTTCTAAAATGTTGGTGGTTATTCAATGCTACGCCTATTTGCTGTCCCACCCGTGACAAAGTTTTAAAGATGAATAACAGCTCAATTTGTAAACGTCTGACATTCAGATTTAAAGGGAAGGTAAAACAATTATTTGTATGGCAACCAGTCAATATTTACTTTATTTCTATTTATGCTTTATGTTATATCAGGACTGTTGAAAAACGTAGTGCAACTGTGCCACCCGTGACAATGGAATCCCCCCCACTACCTTTGTGCCACTGGTATTGGCTAGTGTACTTTTGCAGATAAGAAAATCGACTGGACTAGAATGTCCTGTCAGTAAAAGACAAATTCAGACAATATGGAACTTTTTACACTAAATTTGCAATATATTGTCACCCTTGTGTCACACAGATTGTAGCAGCCATTGGGGTGCCTGTCCGGCCAGCTTCTGCAGCTTTTGCTTTCAGGTTTGTTTTTTGCTTGGGCTTTCAGGTTTTTTTTTTTTTTGCTTGGGCCCTATACTGACAACCAGTAATTCCAGTGATTGACACCATGTCAAAGACTGGAACCAAGATTCACCGAAATAAAATTCCATGTTGTAATTCATAGTGTAATTAATTTTGCTCACTGACATGTTTTGAATTCAATTTTAAAATAAAACCATGGTACCAGTCATTGTTTGGGCGTCAGACAGGAAAATTAAAGTTTTAAGATACCCGAACCTTAAAATTAACAGCTGTGATCAATGTTATTTTCAACAAGTTCCTTCACTTCCTATATCATCATGGATGAAGTCCAATATAATGTTATTAGTAGACTTAACTTCCAAATGATACAAGTCATGCTTTTAAGAAGAGCCTTAACGTTGGCCTTTGTGTTTGTCTCATTTAAATGTATTTCTTGTCTCGTATCAAAGACTGAAGCACTGTCAAAAACAGGTGCTTCTACCTTATCACTCAGTTAAAATACACCATGCCACGTACAGGCGTTAATAAAGTCTTGGCATTTAAACTTCTGATGAAAGAGAGAACCAAATTCGTAAGTGCATGTTGCAATTACAGTGTCAACATATATGCAGATCGGTAATGCGTCACTTCAGATAAAGAAAAATAACAATTTGTTCCGTTTATACGTAAGTAATACTTTAATGGTTCAGTTGTAATTTCTGTTGTCAGTAAAGATACCCCTAAATAAACGATGTCAACTTTTTTTCAAGAGACGTCTTCACTGTTTTCCACACTTGATTTTCCGAATTATACCTGTTGTTAAAAGCTTTGGCAAGTAATGTAATTTTTTTACCTCCACTGAATCTTAAATAGTGTTTTAAAACGGGCAAATAAGTAAAGCACTCATAAAATTAATAGTATACAATTTATACGTCAGCTTGTCAAACTTCCAAAACACACTCGAATTTAGGAATTTCATAGTAGAACTGTCACTGTTTTTTCTCGCTAGATCAGAAACGCTTCATTATGTTGATGTGAGGATATCTAGAACATCCAATATAAAAGACTTATGAGGGCACAGAACGAAAAACATTTTCATCCGTGTTTTGACACTTCGTTTTTTGCCAAATTCAGATATGAGGGACACTCAATGATACGATCTTTGGCCGGCACGCGCTAGAGCCATCTATCGGTAGGTCCGGTAGCTGAGCATCCCTCATTTTGCTAGCTTTAGACGCCTGTCTCTCGTCAGGCTAACGTTTGCCACTCCATGTTAGCTGTCAGGCCCCGGCTTTGACGAGCGTCTTGTGCGGTCGCCCCAATATGGGCATCTTTTCAATAACCCTTCTGTTTTCCAATGACTGCGAACCATAATCTAAGCCTGCAGTAAAGCCCAGACCTAATCCCAAGCCAAACTCAAAGACAGTCGGTGGAAGCTGTGAAGTATTGGGCGAGCTGTGGCGCCCTGGAAATGTTATATGAAATCTGCCAGGAAGTTTCATATCAGTGCACACTCCGCTGCAGAGTGAAAATCTCATTCTGGAAACATGCCCCAGGCTGTGGCTAAGCCATGTCTCCGCAATATCCTTTCTTTCAGGAGTGCTGGTTCTGCGAGGTTTGCAGGAGAGCTTCTGTAAAGTTTGGAAGGTAGGAGACGAGGTACTGGCCGAAGTAAAGCTGTGAGGACGGGGCAAGAGTCGTGCTCGGGTAGCTCAGTTCGTAGAGCACTTGCCCGCGAAAGGCAAATGTCCCGAGTTCGAGTCTCGGTCCGGCACACAGTTTTAATCTGCCAGGAAGTTCCAATTTGCTCTGTTCGTCCACAAGATGCAGAAAGTAGTTCTATATTAGTGCCAAGGTTGAAGGTATGTTCCTTGACCTGTGGAAGGAATTCAATACAATTCTGCACTGCTATCTAATGGAAAAAGTAATAGTGTATGGAATATGATACCAGCTTTGTGATTAGACCAAAGATTTTCCAGCAAAGAGAACAAAGTACGTCATTGGTAATGGAGAGAAATCATCAAATGTAAGACTAACTTGGAGCATATGCCAAGAGAATGTTATTGGACCATTACTTTCCATAATATATATTAATGACCTCATGTAAGTACTTTAATACTGCTTGTCAGTCTGGGATCCATTAGGATTGATAAAGGATACAGAAGAGATCCGAAGAAGAGCACCACATTTCGACACACGTTCATTTAGTAAGTGCAAAAGGTTCTCGGAGATGCTCGGCGAACTCCAGTGATATACATATTTATATATAAAAAATAGAGGGAAACATTCCACATGGGAAAAATATATCTAAAAACAAAGATGATGTGACTTACCAAACAAAAGCGCTGGCAGGTCAATAGACACACAAACAAACACACAAAATTCAAGCTTTCGCAACCAACGGTTGCTTCATCAGGAAAGAGGGAAGGAGAGGGAAAGACAAAAGGATGTGGGTTTTAAGGGAGAGGGTAAGGAGTCATTCCAATCTCGGGAGCGGAAAGACTTACCTTAGGGGGAAAAAGGGACAGGTATACACTCGCGCGCGCGCGCACACACACACACACACACACACACACACACACACACACACACACGTATCCATCTGCACATATACAGACACAAGCACACATATATATGGAATGACTCCTTCCCCTCTCCCTTAAAACCCACATCCTTTTGTCTTTCCCTCTCCTTCCCTCTTCCCTGATGAAGCAACCATGGGTTGCGAAACCTTCAATTTTGTGTGTGTGTGTTTCTGTGTCTATCGACCTGCCAGTGCTTTCGTTTGGTAAGTCCCATCATCTTTGTTCACCGTGGTGTAGTTTACTGTTTAAGTTCTGGGCTCGAGTGTTACTAGGTCACCAAAATACTGCTGCAGATCTGAATACCAGGTGTAGAAGTATGAAACCAGAATTTGGTTGCAATAATTACATGTCTGTTGTTTGAAACTGATAAACAATATTTTATTCAAAATAATCTCCACTGCTGTTTATACATTTCTCCCACCTCTCCGGCAGGCTATGAATGCCGCACCAAAAGACAGTTCTTTTTTGAAGTCAACTAGTCAGTGAGACCGTGTCCCAGTGATCCAAATAGATGACAATCGGGCAGAGCCAAGTATGGAGAATATGCTGCATGACCTAGTATTTCCCAAATGAATGCTTCTATCGTTTACCTGAGCCATTTTGCCGTGTGTGATGGGGCATTACCACGGAGCAATATGACTGTTTTGTGTTTTTCCATATTCTGGTCATTTTTCATGTCATGCTTGATTTAAATTGATCATTTGCTGTTGGTGGCGATCAGCTGATGGTTTCACCAGGTCTTAGCAGCTCATAATAGATGACACCCTTTTGATACCATCAAATACACAGGATTGTCTTTTTTCCAAAGAAATTTGGTCTTTCAATGGATGTCGAAGGTTTGCCTCGATCCAACAATAATTTACAACACTTATGATTCTCAAAATACATCCATTTTTGATCACCTGTCACTATTCGATGGAGAAACGTCTTTCTTTTGTATTTGAGCAGCATTTCACAACTGGTCTTTCGATTTTCTTGCTGTCTTTCATCAGTTCATGCAGAACCCATTTTCCCACTTTCTGCACCTTTCCCACAGCTTTAAACCGACGACCAACAGCTTTCTGCAGTACATTCAACTGTTCAGCAACTTCCTGTTGAGTTTGAGTATCATCTTCATCCAATAAGGCCTGCAATTCATTGTCTTCAAACTTTTTCGGTAGTTTCCCACACTCATTGTTTCTCCCGTAAAAATCACCACTCTCTCTTAAAACACTCTAAACACTGTTTTCCCACGATGATGTTCGCTGAAAGCTTCGACAAGCATTGGACACAATTCTGCATCAGTTTTCTTCAAATGATAACAGAAAACCAATGCTGTCCGCAAATCTTAGTTTGTAGGCACAAAACTCAACATGCTTACGGGTTTGAAACAGGTACCAATGATGGAACTTGGGTTGCTTTGTGCTGACATTCGTCATCAGCCATTAAACAGGAAGCAGATGGTGCTGCAAACATGGTTTCACGGCCCCTACACTGACAGCTAGCACCATCTATAGGGAAATTCCAGTTTCATACTTCTACCCCTGGTCCATTTCATGAAAAGACCATGAAGCTAAAATCAGTGATATTCGAACTCCCAAGGAGGCTTACCAGCATACTGTTTTTCCGTTGTACTATGAATGACCCTAAATTAAATGAGGAGTAATCATGATGCAGAAAGTATCTTCCCCCAAACACCATAACATGGCCTGCAAAGTGGAGGTGTAGATGTAGCTATAGGTATAGTGAGGATTGGTCTGATCTCTACCTCCAACAACAGAAAACGAAAAAAAAAAAATTTCCGATTACTTTTTATTGTCCACTAACTGCATATTTTGAATAAAGAGCTCATAACTAAACTGACTGAAGCTTACCACAGAATTACATTGTCGAACATTTTTTCTAAGTTGACAAATCCTACAAATATGTTTTGATTTGTTTTAAGTCCTATTTCTATTATCAAACTCTGGTGCCCTGAAAGCCAAACCGAATGTCGTCTAGCAGCTCCTTAATTTCCTTTTCCATCCCTGTGCGTACTGTTCTCATCAGCAATGGGGTGTCATGCTGCCTGTGCAGAGTTCTTGCACTCCTATGCACCTGCTATTTTCAGGATTGCAGAACTATATTTTTAAGTCTGATAGTATGCCTCCAGACTCCGAGTCTACATACCAACCTGAACATATGCTTGATTGCGACTTCCTTCAATGATTTCATTAGCTCCAAAGGAATGTTATCCATCCCTTCTGCTTGATTTGATTTCAACTGATTTAAAGCTCTTTTTAACTTTAATATTAGATCTCCAATCTCTGTCTTACCGACCCTCCCACGCTTCCAAGATGCATCCGATATTCTCTTTCCACTTATCCACTTTTTTTCCTTGCTTTTAACAGTGGAATTCCTCTTCCACTCTTAATGTTGTCATCTTTGCTTTCAATTTCACTTGATTTTTCTATATGTTGAATCAGTTCTTTTACTGACCATTCTTTTTCAATTTCATCATGGTTTTTTCTCGAGACACTTCAACTAGGCTTCCATGTCTTTCATATTTACTTCATTTCTTTGTGACACTACCTTATTCCTGTCTTTTCCTCTGCATTTTTGTACTTCTCTCTTCCTTCAATCATTTGAAGCATTTCTTTATTACCCAAGGTTTTATTCGTAGTTAACTTCATTGTACATATATTTGTCTGTGCAATTTCTCTAACTGTCAGTTTTAGCAGTGCTCCTTCCTCTTCAACTGAACTGCTTATCAGGGTATTCAGTATCACAGTATCTGCAGTCTGTAATGTTCCCCCTAACAAATGTGCATGTATCTTCAAACTCTGAATTGCTGCACATTTATTTACAATTTCCTTATAGAGCGTGCAGGCGCAGCATGGTGAATTTGCTTTCCCCTGCAGTTCGATCTTGTGCTGAAAATACATAAATCTTGAAATGTTTCTAAATTTCTACAAATGAATACAAATTGATAGTTAATCCTGTGAAGTTGACATGCCTCAATATTAAGCTTCTGTCCACTTTTTCTCATTGCTTAACTATGATCTGAATCTATACTATCCAATCACATTAATATGACCAACAGTCGAAGCCCATGTAACAACCTCCTGCAGTGCAATAATACTGGAAGTGTGTCAGTGATGTTCTGGAAGGCACCAACAGGGGTGTGGAGCAATACCAATTCCAGTACCATGGCCAGCTGCACTGTGTTTCACAGCTCAGGATCCAAGGCATGAACAGCCCAATAGAAGATGATTGCCAATTGGGTTTAAATACACAGGGGTTTGGTGGCCAGGGAGTCCTGTAAACCCACCCTGGCACTCTTCAAACCACACAAGTACACTGGGGGCTGTGTGACACACGCACTGTCCCGCCAGTAGATGCCATCGTGTCGAGGAAAAACAAACTCGACGTAGAGACGGACACGGTCACCGAGGATAGCCTCAACTTTTATGATCCACTGTGCCAGGGTGTATACATGGACAAGGAAAAAAAATCCCAGATTTCCCGGTTAAAAATACACTTTCTCCCGTGTTAAGTGACAGTATACTCTTCCTCGGCACTTTAGAAAATGAAACTCAAGGGGAAAAACACGTTTTGGAAAGACCTTTGACGTGCAGCAACATGTACGCTGCATATTTTCATATTACGAAGGTATAAATTTGAATCCCTCCAAACAATGCATGTCACTTTCCGAAGCATTGAAATCGAGATTGCGATGCACTTTTGTAAGCGTCATAGCTCATTCACGTGATCTTGCAAGCTGATGAAAGCGATAGGACACGTGATGTAGTCAGCTAATAGCAAAATCACTCTTAAGCAGCACAAATACACAAATAAGAAAAGTTAATGGCTTAAATTAATATACATAGCATTCACATATAATATTGGTCTCTAAGATTAATAAGTTAGAAGAAGAAGCTAAGCTTCCACATATAATGTTGATATTTTTTGTGCGTGTTACACTTTAAGATACATCACACAAATTTGCCAGTAGAATTTTTAATAACGACGCAAATGTCTCATCTTCTGGGCTCGAAATTCTTCTAAATGGTCGTCCTCAAATAGTTGATTTTTAAATGAGAATCAAACGCTTTGTGATTTAAGAAAATCATCGTACATTCTTGCACATAGTTCATATTGCGTAAAAGGAAATCTGCTTTGAATGTAACTCTTTTCAAACCACCATTCGCAATATTTTCCCGAGACCTGTTAGAAATAGATTCGTTTCAGCAGTTGCAAGATAACTGGCGTCATCGTGCTTGCGTAGCTACGATGACGCAGAAAGCCCATACGTTCGTACGTGTAAAACATTAAAAGATCTTACATTATGTCGTGAAAGAAACAAGACATCAAAGGATACTTCAAGAGTGTCGAGATTTCGCGAACCATACTAAAATGCCTAATTCGGCTTAAAACGAACATCCGTATGTAAATTTTCTTGGAGTAACAGTACTCATGTTTGGTTCTTTAATATAGCATAATGCCACTTCAAATGCAGCGAACAGTTGAAACTAGCCAATAGTGTGAAATTAAACACTTCGTTTCAAATAATTGACTGCCTCAGTAGAAAGGATTAATAAAAGCCAAATCTCTTTAGCAAACCGGCAAAAATAACTTAATTGTTCTGTAAGGCGATTAATGCTTGACTGTCAGAGGTGGAAATAAAATCTGAAACTATTGACATATTTTAGCCTGCCGTAATTATGCGAACGTATTTTAATTCATTTGATACCTCCTGGCCACAAAAATCTGATTTGTTATCATTTAACGTTAGAGCAATAAACGAAACAACAAAATCACTGAACGTAAACACAGGTCACGTGGAGACGACCCACCTCCCCACCACAACTCTGTATGTTCTGTGCATCAGCCCCCGATTTACTTTATTTCCGAACAGGGGGCAATATTAAGTAGTGGCGCCCAGCCACACTTCGGTAACCAGAAGCGGGAGAAAGTACGACTCATACGCGACTCAACTGCGCATGCCCAAGACCCCGCCCGCAACTGTTCAAACGAACCTAAATTAAACAGTTGTCACGTCACGCTCATCGGAAGCAATTTCTTGTTATAAAGCATTGAATAGTCTTCCTAAAGCCTTTGACACACTTTGCTGTTGGCAGACGCTTGTATGAGCATTGTTTTGTTGTTGTATATGACGCATTTCCTTTGGAACTTAAGTTTGGGTTTATTTCCCCCCCCCCCCCCTCCCGTTCATGTTTTGTTGCTGCAGTATTATTCTGCAGTAGCGGGATACAATAATATCCTTTGTAGAGTAACGGTTCCTACCAGTCAAAATCACAAAGATTTAACTGAAAACTGAAACAATGAAAAATTCCCGGATAAAAAAATTCCCGGCTTTTTCCCGGATCTCATACACCCTGTGTGCCTTACAGAATGACGAGATCGTGCAGGGAATGCCGCAAAACCGTTCGCCGGGCCATAAAGCTGCCTCCTGCAGCCTGGACTCTTCTGATGACTGCTGCAGGGAGTTGCTTTCTGATGTTTCTGTCTGATGGAGCATAAAATGCAAATCATCAGGAAAGGCCAGTTGTTGCCACTCGGTGGATGTCTGGCAGTGGTATTGGCGTGCAAATTCCAGCTTTTGTCAGTGATGAATAGCAGTCAGCACAAATGCACGAATTAGAGGCCTTATGCAGAGGTCCACATGTAGCAACTTTCATGGAACATTCACCGAGGAGACACTGTTTGTAGCGCCTCAGTTCATCTGGTTAGGCAGCTGCTCAACAGTTGTTGCACGTCTATTTGACCATACGGGCAATGGCCTTGCCGCAGTGGATACACCGGTTCCCGTGACATCGAAGTTAAGCACCGTCAGGCGCTGCCGGCACTCGGATGGTTGAACATAAAGGCCGCTACGCGCTGTTGCCATTTTTCGGGGTGCACTCGGCCTCGCGATGCCAATTGAGGAGCTACTCGGCCGAATAGTAGAGGCTTCGGTCAAGAATACCG